>NW_010271193.1:169749-211634 GCF_000690775.1 Eurypyga helias
GCCGAGCCATCACTGCGCCCTCGCTGGTGCTGCAGTCTAACAGAATAGTGGGAGCAACTGGGGATCCGCTCCCAAATGAAAGCAAAGTTTTGCAAGTAGCTTGCTATGAAATGTGAAGACCTGGCTTGAAGCCGTTGAGCCCACTGTGATAAATGCAGAGATAGAGCTGCCAGTTTGGTAGAAGCCACCTGCCGGGTGTGGCCACAAGTAAAATTTCTGGCAATCTTTGCCCTGAACCATAAACTTGACTCTGTGGGATGAACATTTTTCTGAAGTCCTGCAAAGCATCCCAGCTCTGTGGAAGGTTTGTATCACCCAGGAGCTGTGTGAAACATGCAGATCAGTGATTTTCCACCGTAGCGTGAAGGATCTTTTATAGCACTTGTAGAAAAATATCCCCTTTTTTGAGCTGTAACTTCATGGATACAATGCCTGCAGGTCCAGGTGGAATCCAGTTACTGTTTTCTTAAGGGACAGACAGTGATACTTGGTCTTTGGGGATGAAAGCTTTAAAATACAAATAAAATACATAGAGTGAAGAAATTGCCCAAATAAGTAAGTTTCTTCTTTCCTACTGAACTGTCAGCCTGGAGATTTTAGGGCTGTGTCTGTTCAGAGAATAAAAGCAAGTGCCACACTGTCACCTTAATGAACATCGCTCCCAACGTGATGCGGCCATATGGCACTAAACGCTCCTTGCTGGCTCACGTGTGGGTGACAGCACCGTGATCTCAGTGTGGGCTGGCTTGCTGTCCAGCCCCCAGCATAGTGTTTCTTCTGGTGGTGATGTTACCGACATCTGTCCGTTGCAGAATGTTTTGAGGACATGTATTTGAGTCACATCACTTCCCCCGTGGTGCTCAGCTCCTCTCCTCAGAAACAGAAATGCTCAAGATCTCTGTGCTGAGCTGTTGGGGCAGGTATCATGTGAAAGCTGAGGCTGAGTGAAAAAGGAATTACGAGTCAAGAAAGGCAGCACCAGGTCTTTCCAGGGAGAAAATAACGTTATTTTGATTACAGTCAGGAACAGGCTTTTATAAACAAAAAGGAAAACTAAATTTGGAAATCACAATAGCTGTTAGAGAAATCAAATAGATAAATGATGCAGAGGTGCTTTGCTATAGTTTCCTGGGTAGGTTTTGTTTGTTTGGTTTGGTTTGGTTTGGTTTTTTTTAAAAGTGCACTTCCAGTGCTCAGCCGGCCCCTCTAATCTAAATGCCTCTCTCTCCATCTGTATTTTAAAATTAGTTATAAATAGGCTGACTTGTGTAGCCAGCTGTCTCCAGAAGGAGACTGGAGTGTTGAAAGTTCAGCTAGAATATTCTTGTTCATAGACCGAAAAAGAAAAGCTGGTGGGGAAGAAGTAAGTACCCAAGGTGGAAAAAAATCCCACCCCAGCCCTTTAAGGGATCATCGCCAGTGCATCACAAAGCAAACCCACGACTTCAGAGAGCTTGAGGGAGGTGTGCGTGGGTTCCTGACGGGGAGAGGTGCCTCAGGAGCGGTACACTCAGCTCTGAGGAGGGCTCTAGGAGTGGACTCTCGCAGTTTGGGGGTCCTTCAGTGCTCAGGGCATCGCACAGACTTCTGTGATGTCAGTCTAAATTGTAGCCTCTGCTCTTAGGCTCTGAGAACTGTGAGGTGAAAATAAAGTGGAAGGCTGATGATTTCAAGCTGCAGACTGCAGATTTATGTTCACATCCCTTCACTGCCATTACCTTCATCAGGAACTGCCTGAACAGTGTCTTTTTTGAAGAGTTACTGTGTCTGAAAATGTTTTTTTTCCTTGGAGCTTCAATATTTCTGTTTTCCTTAGGAAACAAGGATAATTATTACCTCATTTTATCTGTTTTTCTTATCAAGCTTGTATATTCCTGTGGATAAGCCTGGTTTTAACTGATAAACATCTAGGCTTGGCCTGTGATTTCTGTTCCGCACGCTAAGTGGTGAACGTGCATAATAATCACACAGAGGAGATGACCAAGCGCTGTGCCTCTAAATTGCAGAATTGAGGCTTATTGAAAGTTCTCATGCATTTTAAAAATCCTGTGGAGAAAAGGCTGGCCGTTTTGCTCCCTCTTCTAAATGTGGTCGCAGCATTACAGCAAGATGTTATTTCTTTAGTTGCCAGAATTCTCTAAGATTTCCCCTTTTCAGCTTTGTTCAGGTTTCTAAAAGGAGACGAGGAGTAAGAGGTACAGCTGCTCTGTGTGTGCCAGTGACTGCCAGGGCAGACTTCATATGAAAGCATAGAGATGCTGCATGTGTAGAAATGGACTTTCCCCAGGTGTTTTTTCCTAGCATACTAGTTTTCTGGTATAATAATGATTTTTAATAAACCAACATTGTGTCAACAAGGCTATTGGCCAGATGGCACATTTATTCAGGTTTAAAGTGCAGGTGTTCTGTGTGAGCAGTGAATGACAATAAATATACAGTGGCCTTCCACATACTCACATGGCCAAATACTAATGGTTGAGAGGCAATTGTTATAATTCATTGCTAAGTGGCATAAAAGTACAGAACAAGCAGATGGAAAATGTAATGTTAGCATAGTTGTTTTCCAAGTGTTAGTGTTAACAAAGCTCTTTTGACAAAGTTCGCACTAGATAATTTTTTGTAACAGTAGAAAATCAGAATGGAAACTGCATCTTTAATGGCCAAGGGATTTAGTTAGCATAGTAATCTTGCCACTGAATGGCGAGCAGACTTTGTCTCCTCGAGAAGACTGTCCTAAGATAGCCTTCCCCATCTGGGGGGGTGTAAGACAGGAGAAAGCCTGGCCTTGGCCAAGCTGGCAGAAATGATCTGCGGATACTTTTTGTAGGAGGTCATCTTTCATTTGCAGCTTGAAGCTTAAAGAGCACAATGCTTGGTCTCACCTGACTCTGAAACTTTGCTCAAAACTCAAAAGAGACTTTTAAAGTTAAAGTTACGTACATAATGAATGGTTGAATGATTCAGCCACCTCCTTCTGAACATTGTCTTTTCCATCCCCAAAGAAATACCATCTCTCTTGTACCTCATTCCACTAGGGAAGCTTGGGTGTGTACGGCCAGAATATTTTTAGTTCTTGTCTCTGTGCAGTGAAAGTGGCAATCCTCCTGCAGGCAGAATGGAAAGGGCAAGGTGCTTGTAGGAATTCCCACTAGAATGTTTAAAACAGAGCAAGCACTCATCTGAAGGCTTCTGGGGAGGAAGGTAAACTTTAAATGTCCAGGTTTTGAAGGTCACTGGTGTACAGAGTTGCATATGAACCTAGTTAAACTCTGTGGTTGACACAATGCAAAACCCCCAACCTGTAGAAGACACACACAAAAAAAAAGGCAGAAGACCAAAAGAGCTTGTGGAAGCTTGTTTCCCAGCCTTGTGAGAGTTTTAGAGATCAGAGGCAATGTGCTAAGCTTTCTTCAGTGACTGCGGGCAGTGGTTATTAAAATCTAGAGGATGTTAACAAGAAGTACAGGGCTGCTCACAGTCCAAGGAGGCTGAGCTGTTTACAGACTGGTTTGCTGGGAAGCAGGCTTTAGATCAGGGTTTCTTGAGCTGTGGTCCGTAACACATCAGAAATTGACCCCTGCATCAGCTATGGGAAGACTGAAAAGTGCAATGTAAAGTGTAATCAAATAAAAGCAAGGGAAACATCTTAAAATTTAAGTTTATTTTGATGTGAAAAACACTGTGGCAGCAGGATGAGTAACAGCTCTTTATTGCTTCCTTGGCCCTAGCTTAGGTTATTCTTCACTTTAGGACTATGTCAGCTGCAAGCTGATAGCCCCTGTCCACTGGTAATTCTTAGTCCCATCGCTTTAGGTCTAAACCAGAGCTGGGGCTAGAGAGGTGACCGTTCCCACCCACACCACTCTCCTGAGCCATCACGGTTCTTCAGTGGTGCGTCTCGCCCATGAACAGTGTGCTCTGGTCACAATCACTTGGGCTTATGTTGACCTCCAAGGAATTTTACTGAACTTTACTAAAACACATGGTTTAGAGACACAAGCAACGGTAAGGTAGATTTTATTAATTATTTCCCTTAAGATACATTCAGGGATTCAATTCCTTCAGTTTCAATTGGTTTTGTCATGCCTTAGGGAATACCACAGTTAAAAACAAACCCAATGCTCACAATTATTAATTTACTTTGTAATTAAAGGGAAGAACAAAGTACAAAACCAACCTAGTGTACTTCAATTACAATTTCCTTCTTTCCACCAAAAAGTTCTGCCTGTGGATTACATGCCTGGGAGTTGGCTTGCCTCCGAGATCTCTTTTAATGCATGAAGTCTGAAGCCTATCACTTTCGAAATGAACAGAAAGTCCCATCTTTGGGCATCCTGGGCTAGATCCACATTAGCACGTAATTTGGTGCAGCAAGAGCAGGTAATTAGAGGATTTGGGGTAGAAGTGTCCACACCTAAATATGGTATGTGGTTTGTGGGGGTTTGCTTCATCCAGATTGAATCCTGGGGTTCTGCTGATCCCTGTGATTGAATGTCTCCCAACCTCATGTCTGCTTCGGAGCTATCTAAAGTTCAGCCATTGACTTGGACCCATTTGCCTCCGTTGGGAGTGTGTGTGTGTGTACCTGCAGCAGGCAGGTACACACCTGCAGGGCTCTGGGGAGTTACCTTCCTGATGAAATGTAGTTTCCATACACCAAAACCCACTTTGTGGCTTGAACTGAGAGGTTAAGTGAGGACATCAGTAGGATTTGGTTCAGAGCTGCACTACTGCTCTGAGTTGTAACGATAATGTGGTAAGATGACCAAAATTGTGTGAAGATGGACAACAGCAGGAGGTTGAAGGTAGGGGAGGAGGTCGGTAAATCAGCTCACAAATAGGCAGGTGTAATTCTTAGTTCTGCGAAACAGATGGATTCAGTTGTATTCAGTTACTTTAAAGAATCTCTTCAAGGCACAGTCTTGCAGCAGGTGAGATTAATGTGTATGAATGGTTTTTTATGAAAAATAAATGCATCTCTTTGCAAATTTATCCTTTACTTTAACAAAGCAAAAATTAAGTGCAACAGTTTAGACGTGTTTTGACAAGTATTGCCTCCCCTGTGACATGATGTCATGGCGAACTGCACTGCAAAACCAGTGCTGTACTGGGATTGCAGTACTTGCTGGTACTCTATGGGGGAACCTTTACGCGTTCTTTATTATCTTGGCATACACAAGCTCAGTTTGAGACATAAGAATGTGTTGCTTGTGTTATTGAGAGAACTGCATTCTTTTTCTTTCTGGTTTTGCTGTACGTGTGAGAAATTTCATCTTCAGAGTGTCTGAGGAGTTAAAACACTACCTCTTGTCATCAATACTACGTGAAGGTCAGTCTGCCCATATGTAGCACCATCACAGCCCTTTGAGGTCCTTCCAAGTTCTACAGCTTGAGAAGGTACCTACTGGGGTGGGAGCTGGAGAACTGGGCTGGGGGCTTGGGGTTCCCCCAGGCCAGCTTGCTGTCAGCAACTGAGAGGGAATTCGACCACTTATGGAACGTAAAGTTTCTGAACTTTCAGGTATCTCAGCAAATGAATTGAGTGTTCCTTTTGTTCTGATCTGTTTTGTCTGGAGCTTTAATGAATTATGAGCTGGAATTCTGTTGGGACTGGGTCCAGGCATGCTTACTTTTTGTAAAAGCAGTTTAGTTTTTAAAAGAAATTCAAAACTTAATTGGAGGACCTTGGACTTTTCTTAAAAGTTCTCAGAGCACTAACTGGATTTGGTAAGCTGACGAAATTCAACCAGATGATTACCTGTGCATGGTCACTGGTGTTCAATATTTAAGTGTCATATTGCAATATTGTATTCCTGAACTGTACTGATATGATGAAGTAGCTGGCGTTTGTATAAAATTGTGTTTGAATGAAAATTTATGAAAACCAGCAGCTTGACAAATTTCCTACCTATTTAAGGAATTTGCAAAGAGTGCATATAGATACCCTTTTCTGGCAATTCTAATTTTTTGTACTTACTGTATAAAAACTGCAGAGCATTCATAGGAGGAGAGTATTTCCAATAATTAGTTACTTGGACTTAAAGTAGAAGCATTGTTTAATAAAGAATAAAGAGAAATGGTATCCATTTCCAATTTAAAAATGAAGAATAGATTATAAACTCCAGAGTTGGGTAGGTGTTTTACTCTTATAGGGAATGGATACTTAATTATCTTTGTTGGTCTGGGCCTTAGAAGCTGTAATTTCTTTTCTACCATAAACAATCCACCCAAAACTGTGATTAAAGGCTTAAGGAATGTGTAGTTAACTCATAAAAGTATGTACATAAATTTTGCTGATTCATTGCACTGTAAAGCACATCCTTATTTATTATTATAAATGAATCTCTAATGTAGCTCATGCAAAGTCTAAATGAGTGACATTCTTTTTCATTAGGTAGCTCTTTAAAATCGATAATGTTTTCTTTAAGGGAAAGCTTTGGCTGTTACTAATTTAAATCTCATTAACTTTTGCCTTTTTTTCTCCTAAGGTTCAATTGGAGCTACATTTTTCATTTAGATTTGAAGCTGCAGGCTACATGTAATTCCATTAAAAAACCTAAGGTAGGCAGGAATAATGTTGGGTTAACGGTAATTTAGAAAACCAAAAATTCAGAATATTTTGCATGCAGCCAACACTTTCAGAAGCCAATAGTCTTCCAGTAGAAAGTTTGGAGATGCATGGGTGCTTGGGAAATACTTTCCTAATTAATGTAAAGTCTGCAGAAACAGGTTGAAAGTCACTCTTTCATTGTGTCCGTGTATGCGCAGTGAAAGTTTGTGAATATTCTTGAGACTTGGGGTTGTAACCCCAGTCCCCTCTGTCCATGCTGGTGTTTGCATGTCTGTTGGTTTGGGTCTAGTGGGACACTGCTGTCATTGCTCCCATCCTTCAGCTGTGTTCTCTGTGCTCCCTAGAGTGCTAGATCTATTTTTGAATATATGCAAATAGAAGCAAAGAAGTGCAAGGCCTTTTATGCCTGCTGAGTAGATTCATCTATCAGGAGGCTACTACACAGAGAAGCAGTCTGATAGCAACTGGGCTATTAGTGATGCTTTTTGTTATCTCAACTTTGTAGCTCATTAGTGTGGTTAAGTTTGCTTATCTTCCTTACTGAGAGCACACTGATCAGTCCCAGGGAAGAGGAAAAAAAATCCAATTCTCATCATTTTGATGACATACTTTGGGATATTTACTATGAAACAATAGCAAAATATTGTATTGTAAAGGTTTATGCAGCTCTGGGAAGTCTGGAGGTTGAAAACTTAGCACAGCTTTTCAAAATAGTGGTTGTCTGGAAGGGTTCTGGCATCATGTTATTCTCTGCACATCAAAATTAACACATTACAAGCAGTGATTATTTTCAGTTGTGTAAAATCAGATGAGTCTTTAGAGAGATTAAAAAGCAATTTGTAATGCCTTACGAGAATTCCTTAAAATTGACAACTTTACACAGCACCATTTCAGATTACGTGAAATCTGGCATGAGGATATTTATATTTCTGTTTGCAAAGATTCTATTCCAAGTCATGATGGAAATATTTACAACGAAA
Source organism: Eurypyga helias (assembly GCF_000690775.1). Classification (NCBI taxonomy): domain Eukaryota; kingdom Metazoa; phylum Chordata; class Aves; order Eurypygiformes; family Eurypygidae; genus Eurypyga; species Eurypyga helias. Next base: position 177,301 of record NW_010271193.1, read on the forward strand.
ACATAATAATGTCTTTAATATGCAAATAATTCTAATTGCATTTCTTACGCTGTCAACCTCACAGTGAAATACCACTTATTTCACAAGTGACACATGAGAAAATATGATTGCATTTGTGATACTCATTTTTAACAGAAATACAAGTTTGTTCATCATTGGAGGACTTCTCTTTATCAGCACTTCCCTTAACTTAGTTTGTATGATGTCAGCATCTCTTTATTTCTGATTCATACCCCTGGTTCTAAGTCTCTCTCTGTTTTACCCTCCTTTCCCTTTCACAAAGAGCGTTTGCTGTTCACTCCCTGTCTGTAGCCCCAAATCCCTACCCTGAGGTCACATGCCTCCTGTGTGCTTTTTCCCTCCTGATGGGAACAGTTGTTTTCCTCTTTCTTCAGATGTGGAGCTGGACAGATGACAGTTCTGTCATCTGAACTGAAAAATCTGTCATCCTGAACTGAAAAAATAATAGTCAAAATAAGAATAAAATCAACTGGGTTGAAATTTTAGTTGGGAATGCATCTACTCACAACACTTAAAATTAATACTCACTCCCATCCTCAGCTTCGCCATGGAATACTATTTCCTGAACTCAACTTGTACTTAGCAAGTAAGGTACAGGGCACAGGGTACAGGTAAGGACAGGGTACAGGATGGCAGGAGAGCCCCAACCCCGAGCTGGGAGCCAGGAGCTCCCCCGAAGCCTGCTGAGAGGAGTGGGGACAGCTTGCCTGCCCACGCCAGGGGTGGGGAGCCCCGGGGAACTGAGCAGTTTGAGCCCATCAAACTCATTGCAGCTTTCCAGTATCTGAAGGGGGCCTACAAGGGTACTGGGAGAGGACTTTTTACAAGAGCCTGTAGTGACAGGACAAGGGGGAATGGGTATAAATTGAAATCAGGGAGGTTTAGATTAGATGTCAGGAAGAAAGTCGTCACAGAGAGGGTGGTGAGGCACTGGAACAGGTTGCCCAGAGAAGCTGTGGATGCCCCATCCCTGGAAGTGTTCAAGGCCAGGCTGGATGAGGCTTGGAGCAACCTGGTCTAGTGGAGGGGGTCCCTGCCCATGGCAGGGGGGTTGGAACTGGGTGATCTTTAAGGTCCCTTCCAACCCAAACCATTCTGTGATTCTATGAGCACCCTCTTTGTGAAGATGGGTGGAAGAAGGTGGTATCCAGCTTCGTATTTCTGCCCTGTTGTCTGTGCAGTTTTCTCTGTTTAAGAATTTAGGTACTGATTTTCCATATTTTCAGTATTTTAAAACATGGTTTCCTATGTGGAAAACGTGGGTTTTCTTTGGGGTGGTCCCTACAGAAATCAATCCAGGTGTAGACACCTCAACAGTTTGCTGTGTTAATCATTTTAGAATACTAATTAAACACTTGTCTTCAAACTGTTATGGCAGCCGGTTCCCAATGCTGGGAAAGTAAACGGTGACTGGGAGTGAGCAAGAGCATGACAGAAAATGAGCAATCTCCAGATTGCTAACTGAATGTCGAGTGAGCAGTGAGTCCAAATGGAGAGACGTTAATTAAAGAAGTTACTCCAGTTATGTGACTTTCCTGGTGTATCAGTAGCTCACGTTGAGACTTTCATGATGATTTTTCAGTCATCTTTTCACGTTGAGCGGTGCTAATTTAATAACGATGTGTTGATGGATTGTGGGGCTGCAGGGCAGTGTCCCAGCTGGAGGATGTGGGCACACCAAAGCAAGGCCCAGGGCTCCCCAGCTCCCAACTCCTGCTTTTGCCTGGCCTCAGCCTGGAGCTCGAACTTATCTCCCTCTTCCCATCCCCTCTTGCGTGCCGCTCGGTGAAACACGCGGCAGCTGCGTGTTTTGCAGCGGGAGTTGGGGCCATTGGGGATGACAGGAGGCCTATGAATAAAACACAGACCTGTTTGTTTTCTGCCATTCTAAGCAAAGGATGTATTAGTAATGAAGTATTTGCAGTTAGTCGCTTTTGCTTACTAATAAATGAAATGTTCCTGCTGCCAGTTTTGTTACTGCCTCGTGAAGTTAGAGGGAAATGTGAGGAAAAGGCTGGTACTGGGGGTCTGTCTGATTTTTGTTGGTTCTTATTTAAAGATAGTTGCTGCTCTGCGTTAGCTTGAGGCAGTGCCTGTTTCTGTGGGGTTTCAGTTAGCCATTGGCCCTGGTCTGTGTCTCTCAAGTCAAGACTTGGGAAAATGACTGGAAAGTGGATGAAATCCCCAGGAACATGCCTGTGTGGGGAGCTGCAACTCCGGTGATGACAAAATAGCCCCTCTCTCCCACTGAGGGATGGTCACCAGGGCTGGGGAGCAGGGAGGCCCCGGGACCCCAAGAGGGGACTGAGAGGAGCAGTGGTACTGGTGACACGGCCTGCTCGGGACCCCTGCTCACTGCTGATCTGGAAGCGGGTTGGGATTTTGGGATATCTGGTAGATGGGAAGGGGGCATCTGCCCTTACGGACCCTTCTTATAGTCTCTGTTTGAAAAATGAAGGTGCATGTGGTCCCATAAACGTGGCCTTTGTTTTCGCCGGAGGTACAGTACTGGGGTATGTGCAGCTGCGGGTGGATGAGTGCTGCAGGATGTTACGATGGGCAGGTTTTAGGAAACATGTAAATGGTAAAGGTGTACCTAAAGGAACGTGCAACGCTGTGTTAGGGAGCACAGCACTGCATTGATGTTTGCTGCTTTACCTAGAGACACATCTGTAACACAGGTAGCTCTTGAAATGAAATTAATAATTTATTTTTCTGTCTTGCACGTGTAATTATGTTAGCTTGCAAAAGGATAACTCTGTGTGTCTTTTAAATAAAAACAAAGACTTAAGAGCAACATTTACTCTTTAAAAATACCTCATTTTGAAATCACTTAGTAATGCATCAGTTACAGTCACGTTTTAATCAAATAACCATCTAACACTTCTATTCATAGTTGTCCTATAAAAGCAAATCCTGTTTTGATTTGTGAGTGTTCATTTTACTGAAATGAAATTTGGTTTGTTCTGCAGTCAGGAGAGTTTCCTATTTAAATTCTGCTGCATTTGTGGAGGTAATGAATTAAAATGAGAGGAGGAATTACAACCTAGGTTAGAGCATGGGTCACAGCCTTTTCAAACAGAGGTCCACCTGTCAGGCAAGTGGAAATGGTAATTGGCTCACTGCAGCTGAAATTATCTGTGCCAGATAACAGGAATAGCATAGCAATTGTGAAATGGTAGGTATGTCTAGATATTCAAAGGTAAATGTATAGAGACAAAGCAAATGACCAGAGCTGGTTCTTTGTTGCAAGTGAATTGACTTGTTCCTTTCTGTTCACGAGCATGTCCTGATTTAAAGTTGCGCACTCTCTCTTTTCCTTTTTTCCTTTTTGTTGTAACATTGCAGTGTGTTCATCAAGTAGTTTGCAAATGTCCAAGGCCCAAACCATTAATTCTACCTAGTGTGTTTATGATGGGAAACTAGTTTTGTAAAGTATTTGGTAGTCTTCTGATGCACTGATTGCATCTTTGGAAGGTAGAAAATAAATTATTAAAGAGCATGTGCACCCAGATATGGGCATTCGTGTGAAAGGTGGCTTTGTTGTGTCTGTGAATTGTGACCAGCTGGTCACACCAGCAAGGGCTGTGCTGGTGGCAGGACCAAGTCATTGAGGTCAGGTAGGTTGGAAGAGGTCTCGGGAGGCCTGGGGTCTGGGCTGCTGCTCAAAGGCCTGGCATAATGGCATGGTTGGCTGTGCTGGCAAGGCAGGCACATTGGTCAGGCATGAGCTGCCCACGGTAAATGGGGGATTTGGGCTACCAGAAATGTCCCTGATGAGTTGTCCCAGTAAATAATTGCTTCACCTTGGACAAATACTGGGTAGCTCATCCACAGGAGTAATTGAGTTCTTTCCTCTTTTGGTGGGGTGCAATACTATCCCTCAGCTCTTCGGATAGTCTCCTTGCTCTCTTCTTCTATTGAGCTGTCTTCCTCAGCCATGAGTGAGATGTAATAAGAGCCCTTACAGCAGACCTGTTCACTCAAGGATTCCTCTCTGCAGACAACAGAGGAAATGAGTTTAGCGTGGTGTATTCAACAGGGAGCCCGTTTTCCTAACCTAATCCAAACTCAAGAGGACTGCGCTCTCGAAGCAGATAATCCAACTGTAACTATCAACATACTTGAAAAACAGATGAAAAATGAAATAATCTTGTGCATGTACACCAGTCCCTCTGCCCCACAGGGACCAGAAAGTTAATAGAGTTTCACTCTCTTTAATTTTCAATTCTTATTATTCACAGCTCTTTCCTACAATTCCCTGCTGGGAATAACAAGCAGTGGATATAGAGTTTCCTAATTGTGTGATTACTTGAGACTGCAACTACCTGATCTGCGATCTAGTTTCCATTTACTTTACTTCAGTAACTTTATTCAAAGGGACTAATGAAAAGAGACTCATCAATTATTGAAATGAATTCAGCTTTGTTCCGAAAGTTTGCGTGGTGCTAGAGACTTAAAAACAGAAGTGTGTGAAAGTCTCCATGGGTTAATGTGGTTGGCTGGAGAATATTAAAACCATCTCAGAGAGTGTCCTTAAAGAGCTTGTGTATATTCAACACCACTTAAAATATTAATTGCATATACCTTCAAGTATAAAGAGTGTTTGAAGTGTGTTGCTCCTTACTCAAAATCTTAGGATACAGTTTTTATTTATAAATGCAATGGAATATATTTAGTCTGTTGTACTCGTTACTGAAATCAGTTATTCTCCCCTTTTTTTAGATACTGCTGCTTCTTGTTTTCTTTTTCTGTCTGATCTGTCTAAAGGTAGATCTGGGCACCAAAGAAGTATCAGAGATGCTGAGAAATCTCTCATTGTGCTTTTCCATCGTTCATCGACTTCCTCGGGAGTCCAACTAGCTAATAAAAATGGGAATAGTCATTGTGGAAGATGTTAGAAAAATTTTTTTTTCCCCTTTCTGAAGTTTAGAAAGTGGAAGCATTTGTATTTACTAGATTTTGTGGGCATTATGTAAAAAAAAAAAAAAGTATTTGGGTTCAGATGGGGTTTACAGCTGTGGGAACAGCTAATTTACAGTCTTCATTGAGTTCATACCTGTGTTTGCACTGAGTTGTTGGGTGCCTGAGTTGTTTGTTTATGGAATTTAAACTTTTGTTTTTAACAGCAAAGTTTTGTTACTTGTACAGTCCAAGAGACAGATGCAATGTAACGTAACTGATCTGGCCATTCCAACCTAAGCAACATACTTTTAGTTTGAAATAATGTTCCCTTGCTGGTGGGATATGGAAGAAAGGGAGATGGGCTAATTTAATGTTGTTACTTCATGGCTGACTGAAGAAATGGGAATTCATATATACATCCAGAAACAAGAAAAGAAGTCTAATTGTTTGGATAACTTACTCACTGCAGATCACTCACTTGGCTTTACTTCTGTGGGGGCTGGGGTATGGGCAGTCAGAGGCTGGGCAGAGGCAGAAGCTTTGTAAGTGAACTTGCACACAGCTCTTCCCAATCTGCCAGCTGCAGCGGGAAGGGAGCCGGAGTGGGAAGGGCAGGGACCAGGCAGTGCAGGAGGGACTGGTGCACTGTCCTTGAAGCCATGTGTTGGACTTCACAAAACATACGAAGGCAGAAAGCCATGAAGTATGACTTCTTTATTGTTCATGTCCTGGCTCTACTGCTGTTGATTTTCAAGGTGCCTTTTTATTGTTTTCTAATGTAGGACAGCCACGCAGAATCAAGGCACTGAATATTTAAAACCAAACCACTTTATAAGTTCCAATTTCTGCACTGTTTACTTCAACACAGACTCTTTATAAACCTGCCACATATTGCAGTGATTAGGAGATCAAGGTCACCAAACACTCATTTTTAGGGTAAATATGCTGCATTTTAAACAGTTGCCTTAGTGCCCTCCTCTTTCTCTGTGCTCAGCAGAGCGACCTGCTTGAAGCAAAGTGCACAGCTTTGGAAGGGCACTTCAGTTCAGGTCCATCTGTCTCCAGGAACATCTGACTTGGAAGAAGTAGCAAAGAATATGATGAGAACAGAGATTTCCTTTCCATCACAGAATGTGTATCAGAGCCTCTTGTCTTCAGCAAAATCTAACCTGCCAGCTGTGATTTGCTCTTCTCTCCATCAGCAAGCATTCCCAAAAATCCCTGTGATAAGGTGCTACCTGAAAAGCTGTCTCTGACAAGTGCTACAGGATGAAATGCCCATGTCCAGTAACTTCTACTGACACTGCTTCACTGTTTTTGTTCTTCAAGTGTAATTTCTCAGTCTCAACCTCATTAATATGCCATTGCTCCTGGAAGCTGAGAATTCGTTCAGGGTCCACGCTGGTTTTGTCTCTCCCTAGAGAATTTTACAGATTGGTGATCTACTAGTATGTTCTTTCTTTTGCATTTTCAATATAAGAATAAAATGCTTCTGGCTCCTTATGCATATGTAAGTCAGGACACAGCAATCCATTGTTATTTAGACCGCTGGCAGTATATATTTACAGTTTGTTTGACCTCAAAGAAAAATATGAGTGTTCGGCTGGAATATTTGACATTTGAGTCATCTTGTTTAGCTGTGGCTCATAAGAAAAGCTGTTCAATTACAATGAAGCATATACAAGTCTTAAAAACCTTTTAGCCCATCTAACAAAAATTTGAAGCTTTGATAAAAATTTTTGGGGAAAAAAATCAGCCAGTATATAAGGCTGTCTCCACATTTGGAGAAATACTTGCATGCTGCTAAATGTAATGAAGTTTTTTTTGCACTTAGCATTCTTTGATTTAGGAATTTTGGAATATTTGCAATTTTATATGTCTTGAAAGTCACAAACTTTTTTTGTGAGTAAGTTTGAAGGGTTTAAGTCTTGCTAGCAAACATTCGGAAAATGGAGATCAGAGTAGAGAAACTGCCAAGTCTGTGAGTGATCCTCCTCTTAGATGTTGTGCTTCTACAGCAAAATATTCTTGGTTGATGATTGCTGAATCTATATGTTACCGTTGTAGAAATGAATTATTTAGTTGAAGTTGTTAACAGGGTAGCAGGAGTAACATTGCAAAATTCACCCAGCTTGAATCATGATAAACTTGGGTTTTTTTCTCTGATCGAAGGTGGTTTTCTAAGTGGTCTTCATCTCTAACAAATACATTTTCTTGGTTTACTCTATTCCTCAGGGGACAACTGGTTTTTTTCCAAAATGCAGTTTAAAATATAAGCATAGTCATAGTCAAAAACTAGTGTTCACTTAACTCCAAGAAGGGTGAAACTCTAACTCACAGAAAAAGAACCTCACAGACACTTTACCTGAACTTCCTTCTGCATTCCTCCCTAGCTGCTATCTGAGATCGGCTCCCGTGCTGCTGGAGATGGCTGCCCTCCACTCCCCTCCGAGGTACCCCCAGCATAGGCTGCTTCTGCCCTGTAAAACTGGGTAACTGGCTCTCCATGTCGGAGACGTCAGCCCAGATGTCTGTCAGTAGGGTGAATTTCTGTTGCTTGTTACCAGTGTCCTTCAACCACCCAGTTAGGTAGGTCAGCTGGGCTGTGGGAGCGCTACGAGCAAAGACCTTACCTCGCTTTGGAGGTGACATCTGTGGTTTTGAAGAGAGAGCAGCGTGAACGAATGTATCTCTGCATATTGTAGTATTCAAAGAATCGCAGGTAAGGGTGAGGTGGTGGTTGCTGTCAGTTTTCAGGTGGCTCAGCTCCCTGACTCGGCTCATGACATGAGGAGCCGGGAAGGGCTCTGGGAAGAGGGAGGAGGAAGGGTGGCAGGGGACCACGCGCTGGGCTGAGCTGACAGACAGGTCTCATATGGCAGCACCGGGCTGTGATGAGATGCTGGCAGGGGTCTGTGAGCACTGTGGCAGAATTAGCACGGGGCAGCCGGAAAGCCAGAGAGGTGAAACCAATTGTGTATGGTGAGCCTGATCTAACAGCCTGGCCCTTGGTGAAGATCACGTCCAGCCAGAGCTGTTAAAGGCATTGCTGTGTTTGCTCAGGTGTAGGGTGTGTTCCCTTCTCTGCAGAATCAAGATCTGAAAATACCAAGTTGCCAAAATTCCTGGTCTGTAACTGATTTCTTCCCTTTAAGAGTCTAAAAAATTTGCATCCTTTTTTGGACTTCCTTAACGAAGTACATCTATCGTTGCTACGCGTCTGCAAACCCCGACCATGATGGATATCAGTTTCTGGACTCTGCTGTTCCAGGGCTAATACATAAATAAAATGTAACTGTTGTATCAGAGGAATGGGTTTTTTTCTCACTATGTATTTACAGTCAGAGGCATTGCTTGCTTTGTGAAGCGATAAATTTAATATATTAGCTAGTATATTATTTTTTTAATTATTTATTTGTAGATGATTTCAATTTAAAATGAGATTTTTCAGGTAACAAGGTAGGCAAATGTGTTTAACAATGCCATGATATAAATTGCTGTAGGTGACAGATCCCTACAAAAATTATTACAGGCAGATTCGCAATGCAAAAAATAATTTATATGACAGCAAGCAGAAAGACAAATTACTCAGAGACTATGTACATGCTCTTCTATAATTGCTCATAAATTATTATGGTTCATGTTAAAATGCATCTAGACTCCCTAGACAACTAGATTTATTTAAAATAAGGATAATGGGAAATTACCAGGAAATGTTGGGGAAGGAGATGCAGTACACACTTCGGGTGACTGCTAACATAAAAGTACAGTAACGTAATGTCAGCCAACTTAATCTGTAATTTGCTTAATAATTTTGAAGCTTTCTTTTTCAATTCCCTGTCTCCTCGGGTTGCATTAGCCTGGATAGATAACTGGGATGGGCCCAGTGGGTCCCCATCGTCATTAACTGGTGCTGCGTTTCCTTGCCCATGGGGGCAGGTCGGGACTCCTCCGCAGCCATGCAGGGCTCTCATGTACCTCAACACTTTCATGTTCTATGAAATAGGATTGAATTTAGTCAGGTGAGTCAGAAGTTATGCTAATGGAGTGGGAGGACTGACAGACGGGCAAACCTTTTTTCCTCAGGAAGCTGGGCTAAACACAGGAGAATGTTTTCCGTATCCTCTCAGTGCTCCAAATTTTAGAAAATATTTCAAATAATTGTCTTTATTGAAAGTGTCTAAAATACCAATAATAGGAAAGATTTAATTAGAATGGGCTTTAAATCAGGCACTTAGTAAGGATCAGCAAAGAAAAGATGTGTATGCATTTATCGTGTAGTAAGTGCCTCTCTCTAATGACGTTGTTTTTGTCTTCTTACCACGCTGATTGTACTATGTATTAAGAACCAGCCCAACAAAGATGACAGCAAACTTTGTTCTGGATAATGGAGTGCTAAACTCCACCTAAGCAGCTCCAGTCATTTGTAATGACAGCTTGGAGAATACTCCAAATGAATCTAACTGTGCTCACGCTCCAGTGACTGACAGCGTGGCAAGAGGGAAAACTCCAGCTTCCACGTGAGCGCGGGGAGCCTGACCTAGATTTTAGCCTCTACAGCTTCATAAGAGGAAACATTCTTGACTGTGTATTTAACATGAGAAAAAGAGCAAGGGGAAGAAGTCGTCTCCTGTTTGATTAGTCGTTCTTCAATAATTAAGATTTAGGCAAGGTGCTCTGTGAGACTTCTCCCCTCCGCAGATGTCATCAACCCTATAATGAATGGTTACTCCATTCCCTGTGTGCTCTCCTCTCTGTAATTATCACCTCCTGGCACGCTGCGGGGAGCGAGCTGTTGCGGGGGAGCCTGGCGCGGGCAGGGGTGATGGGCAGGCAGCCTGCCTGCACCTTCCCCCTCTGCTGCGCTCGCCGTGCTGGGGTCAGCCTTGCTGCTGGCTGCTGAAATTCTTCCATCCGGATGCTGTTAGTGGGAAAAAGGTCTCTGGTGTAAATCTCCTTTTCTTTCTTCTCTCCTTTGGAGCTGCAGGGGCTGGGATCAGGGCGCTGTGCCCTGTGTCTCCACTGGCACGCTGGCAATGGTCAGCGCTGCACCGGCCCCATGGCTCGCTCTCTCTGGGGATAGCTGGACATAGGATTTAGCCACTCTAATGACCAGCTGCACATTACCATTGAACTATCTTTTGTCTATTCCACTGTGTTTTATGTACTCAAGCAGTTGGAATTTTGAAAATATAGTAGTAGAGAAGTGCACACTAGAAGCGAGAGGAAAATTTTCAAGTGAAAGATGAGGTAGATTGCATGACACTGAAGGATGCTTAGTGTTCATCTGAGCTGTGCTTTGACAAGTTGTTTGGTGTGGATGTGGGAGAAGTTTTATTGGAAGCAGAGGCATTTTTGTCTTCCAAAGCTGGGTTTCCATACCGGGTCAGTATAGTCTTCCTCATAGTGACTCTGCTCTGTGAAAGAAATGACAAACTGGCACCTTTCTGCTTGACCCACAGGCTCTCCATGTGTGTCTGAATGTCATTTCATTCTTTACTGTGGTTTAACTTTGCTGAACTATATAGGTCCAAAAATGTTGGATGACATGACAGGATTAGATCGATAGAAAATTGACAGAATTAATTAGATAAGCTGAATTGGTTTGGATCTAAATTCCAGTTCTGGCCACCCCTATTCATTTCAGCTTACACCCCTACTTAGACTTTTGTGACTTTGCTGAAGCACAGGAGGAGGGATGCCTTTGAGAATACCTGCATGTCCTGGAGAACCAGGATGAGCCATGTGGAGAGCTCAGCATTGCCTTTCACATCCGTTGCTGAGAGAAGGCAGCTGTAAGCTCTGCACTGCTTTTTAACTGTAAACCCACACCAGCCTAAAGAGCAGGGCTTAAACAAAGCACAGAGCTTTTGTGAGGAAGCTCTGTATGGAGTACATTGACACCTGCTCGATGTAGATGCCCTCAAAGCCACGTAGATAAAATAATTTATTATGTCAGAACCAGGCTTTGATGTAAAATTGGATTGGATGGGTTTGTAGGACTGGGAGAGTTGGGTTCTTTTTCCAGCTCTGTGGCTGGTTGCCTGAGTCTGTATAACCATTGCAGAGAGGAGCGAATGCTGTTTCACAGGGTCCTGGCACGAGAATGGTTGAGTTACAGTGTGCGGCTTTGGTCGTGGCGAAGAATGCTATAAACCTTCTGTAGGTTTATAGGGGGTGATATAAGTCTTCTATAGGTCTATAGGAGGGGATGCACTGAGAACAAATGCTTCAGTACATGATTTTCATGTAACGATTATCCAAACTTGTCGTGTTCTGTGTGGCACTAAGCTGGGAGAGAGAGAACACGGAGGAAGAAATGATGCTGCAGCAGTGAAGAATGTCAGTAAATTGCTACCGGCCTTTCATTTTATGCCATTAACAGTAGCCATTAAAAGCAAGAAACAATGAATTTTAATTTAAATCATCAGGATATTTTCAGCAAAATAAGAATGCAAATGAAAATTGAAAGTAACCGAAACTGTGTGTACATAACTTCAGGGGAATGTTTTGGTTTTGGGGCTTGTTTTGTTGAAGTAAGAAGTCAGTTGACAAAACCACCTGTGGGGAGGGTGGCAGGAGCAGGTAGCCTGATCCAGTCACTTGGGGTGAAGGTATTGTATGATATTCCACCACGTGTAGAAATTGTGGCTCACTACATTTGCTTTGGAAGTAAACAACCAAAAAAAAAATCACTTAATGAGTGAATGCTATTGTATATGAAATGATGAGTGTATGAGAACATTTAACACTTAAAATTTGAGAATTGATACCATAAATGCAGAGGAGGCAACCTGAAACTTACTGGGTTGAATCTGAGGTAGCTCATGTCATTGTCTATTAATTTTAGGTAGTGTATTTGCCTATTGTTGAGCTGTCTTTGCAGTCTTGTTCTTTGATTATATTCTTAGTTGACTTTCAGGCTTAAGGTTTTTCCAGCAATAAAAAAAGATTGAATTAAAAGGTCTCTGATATGCGAGGGGGAAGTTACATGCTAATACATTCACATGTTCTAGAATTATACTGTAACAAAGTTGATTTAAAATAATGGGAGAAAAAATTGTAGGGAGAAGTAATCTTTTGTTAAACTGACATGTTCATATTTAAAGTACAGTATCAAAAAAACTCTTTCAAAAGTTTCTGCTGAACAAAACATCAAAAGATCCCTTTTCATATTTGTACAATTCCTGTATTAACCGTGATTGCCTAGGTAGCAAGTTGTAATTGTATCCTGTGGAATATAATACATGTATCTACAGTGTGAGCAGGCTGTAGAGAAAAAAAAAAAGTAAATTATAAATGTCACATCTGGTTTTTATTTTTAATGTAATTAATAGAGGTGGATGGAAAAGTTTAAAGGGGTAAGATTGGGGTCAGATGCCAATGTACATTTTCCTCCAACAAGGAATTAAAGAATTAAAAACTGCTTTACAGGGGCAAGTAGTTAAGGTGAAAACACTGAATTTATTTATTAAAGAATCAGGATGAAAGTAATGATATTCTAAAGAAATGGAATTGAGCAGACCCAATGTGCTCTATTTATGTAACTAAAATTGTCTAAAACTCTAATTGCCGTAGCTGCTTCAGGTTTTTCACATTGCTATGAAACTAAAGTTCTTTTAATTAACTGCATTGCATTTCACAAGCTGCCTTTCACTATCTTGAAAAAATATCTCTGTATCTAATATTTCTTTATTATTGTTTTGCTTTCAGTTGATGGTTGCATTGACTGGTCAGTGGATCTCAAGACATACATGGCTTTGGCAGGTGAACCAGTCCGAGTGAAATGTGCCCTTTTCTACAGCTATATCAGAACTAATTATAGCATGGCCCAAAGCACAGGTCTTAGGCTTATGTGGTACAAAAACAAAGGAGATTTAGAAGAACCCATTATATTTTCTGAAGTTAGGATGAGCAAGGACGAAGATTCAATATGGTTTCACTCGGTTGAGTTGCAAGACAGTGGTTTCTACACCTGTGTTCTAAGGTGGGTATTGTGTTACAGTCTAACTAAGAATGTGTAGATTGCCTTGGTTAAATAAATGTTTAAGTTTAGCTCTCAGGATTGAGATATTCTTCTAGTTTATATATACTCATTACTTTCATTCTCATATATGTCACATAATGCTTTGTCTCAAAATTAGTTTCCCTAGTAATTATAGTTACCTCTTCCAATAACTATAATTAAACATGTGTCTTCACTTAATTATTTTTTTTTTTTTTTTAAGTCTAACATTTGCAAACTCTCAATTTGCCATAAACCTTCAGAACTGGATACTTCTTAAGTCATGAAGTATTTTGGTTAAGTAATGTTCTTTTTCAAATCTTCTGAGTTATTCAAGAGTTAGACACAGTTTGAATTATTCTGATGGGGTTAGGCCATGGGGAGTTACCATTCTGTCTGGTTCTGAAGAATTGTTTATTTTAATATACTGTTATGATTTGTCATAAATTGCGGCAGACCTCATTTGGTGAGGCACTGCAATGCATGTCTCAGAAGTATTTTGGAACTGTTGGATGAGCCTTAAATTAAGCATGTGCTGGAGCTCGTGATTTCCATCATGTGGATGTTGATGTCAGCTTTGTGCCTAAAACGAGAAGATAAAAAAGGAGGACTCTTTAAGAATGAATGAATAAATATTCCTTAAATGATCCAGTTTTGAATTAAATGAGTTTACAGCTACTTTATATGTTTCGGTTTTAAACTGTTTAGTTTCAGAGAGTGAAGCTTGCTTCATCCTTGTCTGCTGTTCCATACTGAAATTATACCTAAGTTTGATGAATTTAGTATAAATTATTTGCAACAAAATAACAGCACTGTTCAGAGCCCAGAATGTGGCCTCTCTCCATCTCTGCTAATTCTTGCTGCCTGGTCTCAGCTGCCTCAGTCCATTCTGGTCCTGAAGAACGCTACTAAAATCAAAGTTTGTACTGTGGTGTGTGGTGCTTTGTACTGGGGACCGACGTCCAGTTTAAATCTCAGATGCATCTGTCAAACTCACTATTAAGTCTGCGTTGCAGCCTTTGGAGTTAATTACTCTTTATTTATTATTAGCTGCCCTGTCACGGGTTTGTTGTAATGTGAACTCCATGATTTTGAAGTGTTACGGGAGGATAGTGATTCACATGTTTCAAGGGAGCTATAAATTTTTTTTAAGAACACACTGTTGTGATAATCAAGGTACTAGTTTAGTACTCTGGAAATTTTAATGCAAATCCTGTGTGAACAATGGAGAATTGGTCTTGGATCAAATTCTGGGACATACTTCTGGGAAATTTCAAAACTCTGCTCATTTACATGACAAAGCAGTTTTGGTAACAAATGGGCAAGTTCTTTAATAATTCATGCTTTCTCCTCATTTTCAGACAAACACTAGATGACATACTTCTTGAAAGGCATTACACAGCAATAACACCTTTCTTATCAGTTATGTAATTTTCCTGCTTCAGCTAGAACTTTCTTCCATAATTACAGATGTGTGTGCCTTTTTCAGCTTTATGTCGGAGTGCAGAATATTACGTATAGTGGTTACACATAAAAGACTATATTTCTTCCTTTACTGAATTAATTTTTTCTTCCAAAAATTTGGTAATGTATCCTTGCTGTTATTCTGTATGAAATCATAAGTGGCTTAAAATAACTGAGGATATAGCAATAGTAACTTACTTTCATTTCATTAGAATTGAGCTAGGAGTAATGTTCTGAAATATGATCACACTTCGGTGGTAGACTGTCCACCCCATTAACTGTGTAATTTCAGCTTTATTAATCCACTTTTTGGACGGGGATAAGCAGATGTTTGCGTTTAAGTGATTTACCAGGATCACCTGCTTTGTGAGAATTAAGACAACACAAATGAGTGCAGTAATTCTAGAATTTGATTTTATTTTCTAGAAACACTGACAACATCTATTACAAATTCCTTCTTCCGTAGACTGAATGAATGGAGACTGGTAGAGAGGGCTCAGTGCAGTGGAAATGAAGAGGTGACTGTGTCCATCAGTGTGCAACACTGGGTTTAGGGTTGCATGTGTACTTGGGTCTTTTGGTTTGAGAGCTGAATGAAATAAAATGGGGAGAAAAAATGCTTTTGATTCAAGATAAATGTAAAACTTTTGAAGTTTTTCTTAACAAAGAGATTTTCATTTAGGTTCTTTAAGAGAAAATCAGAAGCAATTAAAATCTAAATCGATGTCTTTCTACCCACTCACCAAGGATGTGGGAAGCCCTGGTGCAATTCCCTGTGTTGCCCAAAGGCTCAAACCCCACGTTACGTGTCCCGGTGGCCAGCGTGTGCTGCATTCAACCACGTCAAGTCCTCTGCCTTAGAACCGTTCTGTCTGAAAGGCGAACTTGTCTGTGCAAAAGGGTGCAGGGGGGTGAGACACTTGGATGTGGCTAAGTCTAGCTGGGGACAAGAGGTCGCTGTCCCAGAGAAGTTTATAGCTTGAAAGGAAGGACACATTCTTGAGCTAGGAAGATCTTCTCTGATAGAAGGGAATTGAACACCAAGGGTTTTTAGCAAGTCGTACATAAAGGATGTCACAGGCAATAGTGACAGCTATGCTAATTCACTCTCCCTCAACTTGTTACTTTTTTCCCAGTCAAAGCAATTTGGCAACTAAGAAAACAGTGTGGGGAAAATGACAACTGCGTTTTCTGGTTGCTCACGGGTGCTTGTAGGCTCAAGGCATGTGTATCTTTGAAACAATTGGACGGAATATTTTAGAGGCTGTTTGAAAAGGGTGGGTATGAGCAGGTGAAAGATAGGCTGATATGACTGTTTTGGAGATGAGTAAAAATGGAAAGTGTTAGTGAATTCTTTCTTATACAGCACTGTCATTTCAATAAACATGATGTCTGTTTTGTAAATGAACCCATAATATGAATGCAATTAAGAAATATTAAAACAGCCTTAATGAAAGAGATTGCTTCCCCAGGCTGAAGAGGTCTGATACCATAATTCAAATATTGCCTCTCCTTTTTTAACCAAGAAGGCATTGTTCCACAGGGAGGTGTGTGCATGTATAAAGGAAAAAAACATTGTTGCATTAGAACTTGCTTCCCTTTTCTCCCCATGCATTTTGACATCGAGCTGACGCTCAGATGCAAACCAAAATGCAGTATTTTTCTCTAGTGTTAAGTATGGCTGTAACATATTAAGGGGTCCTGATCCCACAGGTATTTTAAAAGAGTGCAGAGTTGAGCTGTATTAGCTAATCCATATGGATTCCATGGATTTTGGAATCCGCTTTGTTCTCAGGTGCCTCTTCTGTGCCCAGTCAGGGATATTACTACAGCAAGATCCAGTGACACCCAAAAGAGATCCTGACTAATGGATAGATGTGCGTTTCATTACAGTTCCCAGATAAATGCTGGGACATTCGTATTGTGACTTTACTGCCCAACATGGAAGTGCTGTGGTCTGGAGGTCTCTTTGCAGTACGGGCCCTGGATGTGCCATTAATCTTCCAGCATCTGCCAATGCTTCTTGCAGATAAAGCTGCCAGCATTTCTGTGACAGAGGTTTGGTGTTCAGGGATTTTTGCATCAGCACTCTGGATTGAAGCATCTTCTCTGAAGGATTCAGAGATGAGAGCATTGAAACTAAACCAGATCTAAATGCACAGGGTGGCCCTAAAGTTCTGAGTATGTAAGACTGTCATTTGCCAGATCACATGCTGCTTTTCCTCTCTAAGCAAATACATTTGTTTTTCTGTGTTAAAAGCCTCTGCTTTTTAAAGAGGGAACAAGAACTGTGTCTACTTAGCTCTTCTTAACCTGGTGAAAAAAGATGGGAAGAAATCTCAGCAGAGTTGAGCTGCACCTTTGTCCTCAGCAAGGGGCTACCCTGGAGCCCTTCCTTCTGAGTTCAGCTCCGAAATAAACTGAAGTACTGAATAAATGCTTTATGAGCAAGGCCAGTAAGAGTAAAACATTAGTGCATATTTGACGTTAATTAACTGTTGGTGAAATAAAATAACTCACTTCCCATAATGTGAAAGTCTGGGCCTTGAGGGGGTGCAGGGAAAGCAGGTTTGTGATCAGCAGTCTGGCTGATGGAGCTGAGCCTTGACTTTTTTACAGGATGCAGAATAACAGGGGAGTGAGGGCCTTGAATCCCTTTGAGGCAATAAGCCTGCAGATCTTTAATACCAGCATTTGATGCCAGAGAACTGCCAACAAATCAAGTTTAGGAAATCTGTGTATCCTTCTTCCCTGTCCATATCTGCACAGTTCTTAATGGAGAGCAGCATTGCTATGGACACGCACAGAAGAATCGAGCCTTCGCTGAGCCATTGGTGAAATACTGAGATATTACTTTTCAAGCAGTAATAAAATAGACTGATAGTAGATTTTAAGCCTTCCAGCTTCTGAATGCCTGTGGAGCGCATGACCAGCAAATCAAAATCAGATTTAGACACCCTGGAGGGTCTGCCAGTAAAACTTCATTTGTGGCATAACCTTTGTGCTCTCACTTCAGTGGGTGTTAGGCGGAGCTGAGGAACTTGTTTCTGGAACCTGGACTGCAGTATGCACCCATCATCCCAGGAAAAGCTGCACCACTTTTCTGAGTGCTGAAAGTCTGACTTCCAAGCGAAAGAATAGTTTGTTTCAGGTCCAAACAGGAAAGTTGGACTAAATAATGATGTGAAAATGTGTAGGGGTGAGGTCACTTTCTCTGCAGCCATCTCATAGTTTTTACAATATATGTTTTAATACAGTAACTGATTTTGTTGGTGGGAATAACTTCTCAGTGCAGAATGTTTCATCTTCAGGTTCTTTGGCTGTATTCGGTGCTCAACTGTTTGTGACAAAGGTGATTTTGTATCTCAAATCCCTTTGCATTCAGTGTTGCAATTCTAGTTTAGTCATAGAGTTAGCTCCTTCCATATCCTTCACTGGCAAGTGCTTTTTTTCCCGTAGACTTACTCTGTAAAGATTCCAAGATGATACTTTCTAGTGGGCCAGTGTCTTTAATCATCAAATGTCCAAGAGGAGCACAACTAAGTAGCTGATGGATTACACATCTCATCATTACTTCTCAGTCTTGCACACTGGTATGTGATCAGCTTTCATGGCTGCACTGTCCCAGGCATGTCTGTAGAAGCCAGCTAAATTTCACACTTGGAGCGAGTGCACGGATTCAGCATGGCACAGTCTTCCCTGGTTCTGTATGACACTAACATTAAATGTCACATGTTAAAAGTGTGTGACATTTCCTGCATTAAAAGTGCCTGAGTCTGTACAAACCTGTACCCTGTGATATATGATATTCAGTACTTGAATACAGTGTTAGAACAGATACAATATGAAGTCAGTATGATTTATGATAAAATAAAATTTAACTTACTGAGATATAATGTTTTGGCATTATCAAAATGCAGGGGAAAGTGGAATGAGAATGCTTCTACTTTTCCATCTAAAATTGTGTAAAAACTGATGGTGCTCCTGCAAATCATTTTGATGACATTGTCTTTATTGAGGGAAATCAGTTCTATCTGTTCTTCTGACACACTTGCAGAAAAACAAAGATTTGTTCTTTTCCCTGGTGATATGTATATTTCTGCTCCTTCACCCTCCTCTAAAGCTTTAGAAGAGAAAATATCCATTCTCTGTCTTTCTGAAAGCCAGTGTTTACTGTTGATGAGACGCTGCAGAACAGTCAGGGCTTCAAGCAGAAATGTCCGTGCTGCTCTGTGGTTGGAGAGCATCCAGTGACCTCCCTGTTGCAGCAGCATGCCCAAGAATGAGTATATTGTGTATTCTTCAGTTTTCCTAGTAGTAAAATCCCAACTTTATATACCTTTTAAAATGACTGATGTTAGTTTCTAGTCCCTCCAGGTAGCAAAAGCTCTGTGTGCTGCAGTGCTCCGCAGCGTTTCAGCTCACTGTCACTGGTTGCCTGTGGTGGAAGTGCTTTTCCCGGTGGGCTTCAAGCCTTGCCTGGCAGAGAGCAAGGATGCAAAGTGGGGTGACTGCTTCCTCATGCAGGAGACCTATTGCCGAGATGTTGTTCAGCACTCCTCAGCCTCCTCCTCTCCAACATGTCAGGGAGTTTTCATTTCCCTTCTCCAAATAACGGGATGAGAGTGTGCTTTCCCAGGTACCACTCCTGTTGAAACCTACATCAGGCCAGCTGTAACTGTAACATCTCGGTGGACAGTGATGTTGGTGTCCTGAGCTTAGACAGGCAGATGGAAGGTTTCCTGAGGAAGTCCATCATGCCCAAAGTACAAGGTGACAGCACCACAGGGAGTTAAACTGGTTAGTGACAATTTATTCTTTTCTGGCAAACATTTAAGGGAAGACACAGCCAGGAGGACTCAGCTGCAGGACTCAAACAGCTCTCATTGCAAATTGGCATAAGGACATTCACTTCATGATTCTTCGTGATAGAATTCCTTGTATACCCTGTGAGATGCTAACTGATCCACTGGTTTACGTGCTCAATTACGCGTATACAAACTGAGAGAGGCTTGTCTTTCCTCATTGCATCTACAAAATAGGACTTTTATGCATGAAGAAGGATGTGCTCCACAGGTTTTGTTCCCTGAGGCGACAAAATCAGTGAGGTTGAGCAATGCAGACAAGTCTGATGGGCATCCTGAACGCAAATTTGCTGTGCATGCTAGGTGTCTAATAAAAAAACAGCAGAGAGGAGTAGATACACTAGTTCACACACTGTGTGGTTTGAAGAAATAAAGGAGAAAGTGTTCAGTGCTCTTAGAAACGGTGTATTGCAGATACAAAATTATTGGAAGGGGATTTCTTCATACACTCCTGGAGCACCTGTCCCTGTGCCTCAGATTTGTGTCATTTGTAATGGGGCTTTTCAGTAAGACAATATAATTTAATAGTAATATTCAGAAATAGAAAAATAGAAAATTATTAGGAAATAAATGAAAAGGGCTCAGTCATTTGCAGTAGCAAACTTCAGGACAACTTGCTGCCTTGTAATTCTTAAGGGAAAGGAAGAAATTTTCCCTGATAGCAAATCTGGCCAATTACAGGATTTTTCCTGCTGGAACGGTATGCGCTGAAGATGACAGAGACCAGAGAGTTCATGAACTTAGGTGTGGTATGCTGAGGTACCTTGGTGTTCTTTTGGATTCTGCATTTCTTCTGTGTTCTGTATTGTATTTTCAGACATTAATTTCTAATAAGTAACATTTTTGAAGACTTTAAAAAAAAAAGGACTCTAAACCAGGGAACACTGTTGACCTGTGTGGCTCAACGTAAATGCGAGGTGATTTTCTCTCTCTCCCTGAGTAGTCCTTGTTGGAATGACTGACGCGTGATTTGTTTGTTTTTTCAATTGCTTCTGTCACGATGCAGAGGTCAGCAGAACCAGTGCGTGTGTGTGTGCAGGCAACCAGAAAAGAAATAGCTCCTCCTGACCCTTAACCATGGCAAATCAGGCTGGCTGACACTTGCTATTCTCAGAAGGACTTAAGAAACATGATACTCTACTAGAGATCATCCCTGAATTTTCAAATCATGGCCTTGCTGTTACAGGCTGTGTCACTGACTGTTCTAGGCACACCGTGACATTTTTGTGGCACAGTTACCTCTTAATAAGGATGTTAGCTGAAGTCCAACTTTAAATTAAACTTAGAGCTAAGCTTTGGTGGGAGCGACCCAGCTGTTACAAACAGCTGAACTGCCAGATGCGAACATCTTTTCTTCTCTGTCCCAGTATCCAGGAAAATTCCCTAAAAAGGACTCACAGGGAGGACTACAGGTCTTGTTTTTAAGTGCCTCTTGTGAGAACTGTATTCCTGATGGTTACCTTGAGGAGACATCCCTGGATGTCTGTTTTTCCAGCTGTCATTAATGTGAGCCTTTCAAAATTACCTTTCAGTGACTTTACTCAGAAGTTGTTTCTTTTGAATAGTGATGGCATGGCTTTTCTTCAGTGTAAAACATGGGCCTCTGGGACACATCTAGTGTGTTTTAGTTAAGCTCAAATTGTCGTCTTGTTTCTAGTGTAGCGATTGAACCTTGGGAGAAAAGTACAGAAAAAATAAAAACTGTTAGAGTGGTGGGTTATAACTCAGCACAAATACTTTTCCTACTTGAGGGGAGCGGGGCCTATATCTGTGTGGATTCACAGTGCGGGTTTCTGTTGGGAGATCAAAGGAAGTAGAGATAATGCAAGAACATTGGATTTGTAACATCATAATGTTTTAACGCTTCATTTTCTGAGCTCATACTTCCATGATGTTTTCTTGCACTAGTAGGATCTTGAACACCAGTCAGACGTGAGAAGTAACAGGGGATTAGGATTTCTCCTTACCATGCATGGGAACTGGTATTAGAATTACAGTTATAACAGGAATGAGCAAGCAAAATACAAGACAGGAATGTTTGGAATTGTGCCAAGGCCAGGTACCACACGCTCAAGCTGCAGAATCATTGCACCTCTTGGCCTATGGTTAAGGGAGCAACTAGAGCATTTCCAGCCATCTGTTGAATTGCTCCTCTTTGAGCATTACTCTCTTACTGGACAAATTGATAAGAAGAAAAATCCAAATATTTTGAAGGATCTGTCATTTGTAACCTATGAGAGTGATTTACACCATGAGAGGGAATTCGATCTTTTCCAGACAATAACCCCGAACATGTAGCAGTACTAGTCACCAATAAGTAAGTTCTCACTTGAATGAAACCTTGGAAGAGTAAGTAATAATCCTTTTATTTTTAATGAATAATGTTACATCTGTGTGATCTGTGAAAAAACAATGGTAATAAATAACTGATTTTTCTTTAAGCAGATCACCAAACCATGACCTCATTGATCTGAGCGAAACAAGCTGAGATACCAATGAACTGCTTGGTAACCTTTATGTGAAGCATACAATTTGGACAGGAATAAATGTATAAAATTTTCATAAAGAGAGAGGAAAACAATCAAATGCTCAATTAAGCCTGAAAACTGGTAACATAGCACATTCTTATAGCAGCTGGCAGTGGATCTGGTAGTGCCTTACTTGCTACGGACCTTTAGGTGGACAGAGACCATTGGTGGTGTAGTTATTGCTGTTACTGCTTTAACTCAGAAGGAGCAAAGGGCTGATCTATGCCGTCCTATGATCAGTATTCCAGTGAGCCAATGAAAATGTCATTAAAACAGCCAGAGTGTTCAGGTACGTTGGGAGAGATCTAAATCTGACCTGTGCTGTTCCCCCGGCACTGCTTTGATACATACACTTCCCAGATTTTGGATCTTCCATCATAGTTTTAGTTCTAAGACCAGAGTCTTAGAATGTAATAAAACCCCTAACACTTAATGAAAAATGAATCTGCAAAAAGCAAAATTGCAAATTCTCTTGTATAAATATGCAATTCAAATTTAGTGATTTTTTTGATCTAGTAGATACAAGATACTCCATGACTTTGCTGTCTCCTCCCTCTTTATAAAAAAGTTGATAAATGGAAAGGGGAGCAGGGGAACATCGCATGCATACTACAGACAAAACTGTTTTACTTGACTCTTTTAATAAACCACCTTCACTTAGCAGAAATACAAATGCCAAAAAAATTTTTTTCCAATGTTTTGCATATTTTCTCTGATTTGAATTCAGCCGTAGGGCTGATGAATTGTCTTGAATCCAAACTTTTCCTCCCTTTTTCCAAAACAAGTCCTCCCTTTTTCCCTCTTGTTCTTGCTTGGAAGTCAAGCCAAACTCACAATTTTACTAGCTTTTGTTTTGAGACCTGATAAACTCCCTTGGTTTTCCCTGTGGTTTTCTGTTGGATTCCAGGCTGGATTCAGTTTGGGCTTCAGACCCAGTTCCAGTTGGCCTGGGGATTACAGATGCCTTCCCACCAGAACAAAAAACTGCTTTGTGAACTTGGCAGAGCTAAACCCGTCTTCACATTTGCAGTGGAGAGAGTAGGCCCCGTTTGTAACTAGTCCCTTGAAATAGGGAATTACAAATCTTAGCTTTAGTGTGAAAATAGAAGACAAATAATTTCATTGCATTATGGAGGGATTTTTTCCTTCCCTCTTCCTGTTTCCCGTATGATCCTACATAAATGGAATCCGTTGGAAATTGACTCCCCTGGAGTCAATTGAATGGTTTGGAATCCTTTCAGAAAAGACAGATTATGAAAAGACCCACATTCAGACATGTGGGCTTATTTCCTTGACACGTGGAAAGTGGGCTGCCTGCAGTCTGCCAGGTTTATTTGGGTTCCAGTATTCTCTGCTTGTATACCACTTCTCTTCCCTGGCCTCGCAATACTGAGATCACCACTGCAAACCCACCAGCATCTTCCTCATCCACCTGGAAGATGCTTCCTTTTTATTCCTTTCAGCCACTGATTCTGACAGCCAAACCCAAGTTACCAGCTTTGTTGTTGTCATCTATTGTTCTTCTTGTGTTCCAGCTTTCCTCATTAAATATGGTCATATAACCTTTCCTGCCAGTCTGCAAACTGCTGGGAGCACTGACCTCCCCCACCAAGCTCCATGACCTGAAAACAAAAGTGGATCCTCCTTTTCATAATTCATAGGACATCTGTTTAGCTTTTAAAAGAAGAAAATAAATGTAGGATTCATGCTAGTCAGTCTCCACACCTTTAAAAACAAATTATTATGGAAGACCCTTACCATAAACAACTTAAATGCAGCCCATCAGGAGAGACCTTGTGGACACAGAGGTCCTGAAAATAATTGGAAAGAGCAAACTGGATCCTTCCCGGCGCAGCACCTCTCTGGGCATCCTGAGGGACATCAGTAGGTGAGCTCCCATCAGCCCAGTGACCTGCGTGGTGGCCAGGACCATAATATTCCTGTCTGTTTGCCCAGGTGGTAAAAACAATGCTGTAGTGACCGTTGACTCTTTGTGATCCCCTCCCCGAGTTCTTCCTCAAGCTGTCACCTCCTCCAGAGCCCCTTCATGCCCCAGGCCTCCCCAGGGGGGGAAAACCAGCACATTCCCTTGTGCCAGTGACACCAAATTTATATTTTTCAGCAAATTACAGTTCAAATTACAAGGGTTTTTTTTCTGTGTAGGAAAATTAACAGGTTCATCTACTAATTCCCACATAGAATGAACGTGGTCAATTCCATGGCCATCTTCTGGTTAAAACAAAGGGGATGTAACTCCTTACGAAGCTCTGAGCTGTCAGAAAAATGGTATCCATGGGAGTCTCCAAGAAAAATGTTAGCACAGAGCCATTGCCTGCTTAGAGGAGTGAGTGATGAAATCCATACCATCCTGGGGATCAGCTTCCCCAGCCTGGGGAAGAAGGGCTCACATCTACAAACTTCAGCTCTCAGATTTCTGCCTCAAACCAGAAAAACAGTGAAGCTGATCAAACTGCTGTTTCCTTTTGCACATGACTGAAATAAAACTCTTACCCTGAACTGACTAGTTTAAAGGAAGGCTGCTGCTTCATTCATTGGAATTCCTGCAGAAGTTGCCCTTTTCTGAATTTCCAGCGGTAGCACTGCCCTGAGTGGCTGGTGGAGAAGCATCCATAGAGCTTTCAAGCCTATTGCTGTTGGCTTAGTGAGGGCTTTCTTCATCATGAACCTGAATAGATTTATTGTCTCGGTCGTCGTGTGTGAACAAAAGTGATAGTGCTCACCAGGCACTTAGTTTTCTCAATTCTACTCAGTTCTAATTGTAACTAATGAAAAGAATACTACATTTTTAGGTCATGGTTCCAGGAAGCATTTTAAATAGAAGTAGCCTCCAGCGCTGTTCAAAATACAATCTAAATAATGCAAGATTGTTAGCAGAAAATACAGCACTATTAAATAACACCAAGTAATGGACAACTATTCAAAGCCATTATTCTTGATTACCCTGGATCATTATTACTGAGCGCATGTGACCTTATTTGCACTCGGTAATCCCTGTAGTCACTCAGGAAAATTAACTAATCATTACTGATTAATTACTGTTGATTATACTGGTTGGTTATATCCATATTTTGTAGATTTTCAGTGTTGTATTGGGAAACATTGAAGCTTTGCATTTATGTTTTGTTTTCTTCCTACAAAAAAGGCAACCCTTTTCAAAAGCAAGTAGTTTGGGGAGAAAGTTGACTTATGTTCCCTAAGTCATGTAAGCATTTCTGAAAACTCCACCCAAAATGATGCCTTTTTTCAGTCCAGAGAACTTTTGTTGCAGGTAAAATAATATGTTTTGTGC
The DNA here is from genome assembly GCF_000690775.1 of Eurypyga helias. Taxonomy (NCBI): domain Eukaryota; kingdom Metazoa; phylum Chordata; class Aves; order Eurypygiformes; family Eurypygidae; genus Eurypyga; species Eurypyga helias. The sequence goes on from NW_010271193.1 coordinate 202,399, forward strand.
AGTTTGAGAGGATGAGATTTTTTATAGCCTTTCAAATGAAACATGTACAAAGTGAGCCCTTCCACTCTGAGGGGAGGGACAGAGGAAATGTCCCCCCATGTATTACATAAATGCACAGGTGGCATTTTGAAGAGGCGGCAGTAGGAAGGGAGCAGTCTGTGGTTCTGCTAACGGTGCTGAAAATAGGAGGTTTCTGAAGATCACCTGTTGATTTGCCTCACAAATACCTCTTTGGTATTGCATTTGCACAATGTTTTGTCAGCGCTCGTTTAGCATGAAGCTTAGAGCTGAGATGAGGTGTCCCTATAGACCTTTTTATTTTCTTCCTATCTACAGGTTCACTTGACAGAGTGGCATGTAGAAATGTTGCATAAGAAAAGATTTGTTATGGAGCATGTTGGATTTTATTTTTGGTTTTAAATTAAAAGCACTGTCGCTAGTCTAATCGAAGGGAGTATGCAGCCCGTGTCATTAGTGTCAGGGTTTGACTGGTGGATCACTTTCCAGGGGCGCAGGGAAGTTTTTGTCTGCCATGCCACCCTCTTGCCTCTGCTAAACCAGTTTGCAGCAGGGCTGCAATGGAAGAGGCAGTGGCTGGACGGCAGTATCTCCTGCCAGAGCTCTCCACAACGGCCTTTGATGGGAGTAACCACCCAGCACATGGGTTTTACTTCAGGCTTTTCGATTGTGGCACAGTCAATTAAAATGACAAAATGATACATGATGGGAGGAAGGCCCTCGTTATATTGTTGCTTGTACTTTGTAGCATGCCATCACACCTAAAGAAGGGCAGAAGCTGACAGTATGGGTCGCAATGATCCTGTGCAAAGTGCAAATGCTTCAGAGCTACACCACGACAAACACCAGCTTGGGAGTTCTTTTACTGTGTGAAAGATGCAAGTGTGAAGGAATTAAATTTAATGCTGTTTTCATGATTGTGAGGCACGGGAGCTGGGCTGCTTGTGTCCTGATGTTAAGAAATACTTGGTGTAGCTCACAATCAGCTCGCCTGGTTATAGTCCATCAGGGTTCTTTGGTGATAGAGCAAGCAATGGTTTGAAGTGTTAAGGGATTACGTTTTGCAAGATTTCGAGGCCCAAATGTCGCCCTGTAGCCACCAGTCTGGCTTCTGGTGCATCTGTGCTGGGTGCCCAGGCGCTGGCAGCGGGGCTGCAGGGCCCTGCTGTGGGGGCAGCTGAGGGGCTGCCCCACACCAGACATGGCTGGTTCCAGTCCCCCTACCACCGGCACAGCTGAGCCCCTTAGCCAAACTGATGGCACCTTGGGAAAGCGTGATTGAGAAAGGGCAAAATGCTGCCGGGCAGCGAGGGGTGAGGGGAATGTGTGAGAGCCCCATGACACAAAGGACTGGGCAGGAGGAGGAGGCTCCAGGCCCGAGCAGAGACTCCCCTGCAGCCATGTAGGGACCCTGGGGAGGTGGTTTCGTGTGTAGCCTTGGAAAGCCCACACTGGAGCAGGGAAATGTGTGAGGAGGAAGGAGCGGCAGAGAGGAGCTGTTACGGATGGACCACAACCCCTATCCTCACCTCTTGTGCCGCTTGGGGAGGGGGAGGTAGGGGAGTAAGAGAAGGAGGTGAGGGGGATGCGTTTTAGCTTTTTCACCTTTCTCCCCATCCAAATCTATTTTAATTGTAATTAATTAAAATATTTTTTTTCCAAGTCTAGTCTGTTTTGCCCATGATGGTAACTGGTAAGTGATCTCTTTGTGTTTATCTCGACCCATGAGTTTTTTCATCTTATTTTCTCCTTCTCATCCTGTTGAAGGGGGGAGTGCAGAGCAGCTGGGTGGGCAGCTGGCAGCCGGTCTGGGTTGACCCACCACAGTATCACATGCTATAAGATTTTATATAGCAGGTCCTTCCAGGGGAGGTATTCTTCCTGCATGATCTTTAACATCCAGCACATAACCCTTCTTCTCAAATGTACAGCACTGTGTCCTGGAGTGAAATCTCCTGAAGGTGAGGAAAAAGAGGGAGAGGAGGAGTGTGTGAGACACATAGTGAAAATGGGACAGTGTATCCCAACCAGCATTTGGGATGCCAACAGGGTTCTGTGTTTGTAGGCTTGGAAACTTGAAAGAGCTGCTGTGCTGGGTTAGATCACTTGTCATCAAAACTTCTGCAGGGTTCTTCATAGTAAATCAGAAATGAGCCTTTACATTTTGTAGCAATTCCTCTGTGTTGGAAATGCACAGCATGACAGTCACTGTTTGAATGTGTCACTGCAGTGTTTGTGAAGATGAGAGATTAACAAAGAAACTTACTGTGCTGAAACAAACACGGTAAAAAGGAGGTAGGATGAATGAAAACATCTTTCTGTCCCTGCAGAAACTCAACGTATTGCATGAAGGTGTCCATGTCCTTGACGGTAGCTGAGAATGAATCTGGGCTTTGCTACAACAGCAAGATCAGATATCTGGAAAAATCAGAAGTCACTAAGAGAAAGACAATCTCCTGTCCTGATATTGAGGATTACAAAACAGCCGTTCAAGAGCCAGATGTGGTGTGGTACAAGGTAACTATTTCTGTCTTACTGCTTTTGTGCTGAAACGATATAAAACTTCCACTGTTTTCAGTCTGAGGCTTAGAGATGACCTTTTCCGGGCCTTCAGTGGTTTGTGACTGCTCTGGAGGATGCTCTCCCAGCATTACAGAAGTAATACTGAAGTGCAGGCAAAACTACCCAACATAGCCATTGTCCAACAGAAATCAGCATCAAGAGGATCTTCTGTGCAAGAGAACATCACTTCTCTAACAGGAGTACCACGTTCTGAAACCACTGTGCCTCTTACCGCTTTCCACCTTGGTGGGATATCTCCCTACCTGATGCTGTACTAGAAACTGAGGGAGGCAACCTACAATGGAGCCAAATGTGTATCGGCGCTGCCAGCTTCCATAGTGCTACCCAATTTTATTTTTATGAAGCCTGTTGGGTAAATCTACCAAGGCTTGTTAATTTTTACCAAAGTCTGATGGGTAATTTCACAGAGATGCATTTATTTTTGCTGAGGATCATTGAGTAATTTTACTGAGGTCTGTTAATTTTGACCGAGGTCTGTTAGATACTTCTACTCCTCAGCAGGTAACTTGGCTGGCTCTGCCTTCTCCGAGGCTGTCATGTATCACACACCACTTTCAGCAGCAGGTGTATCGGTGATGTGTTTCTGTAGCTCCCGAAGAAATCAGGAGAACGACTAAAATATGGGTTGTCAGGCAGACATCAGGTACCAAGACCATAGCAAGGTCTGGCAGATTTTACCTGTTGTCTGGACTTGGACCAAAGTCTGATATTTGAAAAGCCTTTGGGTATGAGTTGCTGCAAGAAACAATGGAGAAGAATAAAGAGCTGAGAGTCAGAGGGAACAAGAAATAGTTGGGCAAGAGGAAGACCTCAGTGGGGTCTGTGGAAAATAGAGTTTGGGTTGTGGAGATAAAGGCAGAATGAGTTTAGGACAAACTTGGTTCAGGTAATGAAGATAGAAACATATAAACTAGTTAAATTCTAATTTCTGAGTCCTTGATTTGCTAAGCTTAATGACGTTCTTTAAGGAATGTTATTTTGTGTGAAATAAGTAATATATGCAGAGCTTCAGATTTTTTTCCTCCTTAGCAGGCTGCATCAGAATAGAGGGATTATAGAAGTTGTCATCGATTTCTATTTTTTACAGAAATGTCACATATAGTAACAAACGTGTGGCATAACGCAGCGTTAGTCTAAACAAAGCTTTGTCTTTCAGCCATTGCAGCTGTTTCTCTCAGCATATGGGTGGGTTTCAGTGCTGTTCCTGAATAAAATCTGTGTATTCAGTTAAGTCTGAAATCTTGAAGGATCGAGGGTACCAGAGAGAAGGTGTTTCTTGCCCTATCTACCTTGGTATTGCTGAACTCCAGATCACTGAAGATCTCAGTTTTTTGCAAGAGCACACTTCAAAAATAGTTTGGCAGGAGTAATCTTCAGCTGTCCTAGAGCAGAAATTGGTCTAAGGAAGACGCATGTCACATCAGTGAAGCTTTGTGCTGACCGGACAAGGAACTGGACGGGTCTTTATTCCATAAACCCACACGTGTGATCTGTGTTGCACACACAGGTTGTGTGACACCAGGCTGGAGTGTGACAACCAACTGGCAAGCCGGTTTCAGGTGAAACTGGGCAGAATTGATGGGGTTGGATGATAACTGGACATCAGGAAGAAATTCTCCACAGGGGGGGTGGTGAGTCACTCAAAGACATTGCCCAGAGAGGTTGTGGATGCTCCATCCCTGGAAGTGTTCAAGGCCAGGCTGGATCTGGCTTTGAGCAACCTGGTCTAGTGCAAGGTGTCCCTGCCCATGGCAGGGAGGTGGAAGTAGATGGTCTTTTAAGGTCCCTTCCAACCCAAACCATTCTGTGATTCTGTGATAAAGGTGATAGAATCGAAGTCGACAACCTTTAGTCTGACTTGGTACTGAAAAGAGATGTTAGTGGAATAACCTACTACGTATACCTCCTTAGCCATAATTAACAATAAGGTGCTGCTATCAGTTCAGTTCCTAGACAACACCTATGTTAACCACAACTGGATCTTAAAATCATGCTGTGTGAGGCAACCTTTGTAACAAAAATCAGGTCCCTTCTCCCAAAGAATAGTGTAAAGTGATATTCCACTTTAGGATCTGACCCTCACTTCCTGAAGAAGGCACATTTCCAGCTTTAGCACACTGGATCCTCAAGTGTTTCCCCTCTACCTTTGTGATTGAGTTTGGTATGTACATGAAGGTGTAATCAGCCATCATCCCGTGTAAATCTGCTCCAGAGGCACTGGGGGACAATTCCTTTTCATTATGCTGAAATATGTGGAGAAGATTTTCATCCGGGGGGGAGCATAATTTGTCCAAAATGTAACAGTAGATAGATAAATATGAGGAAGTCCTCAAGGTTCCTTCTGTATACCTTTGCCTGAAAGAGAAATCCTTGTGTTCATGAGAACCTGCCAGTTTGTTGGTACTTGGGGAGTTTGGACTTGTGACCAGTAAAGTATCATCAGAGAGGACACTAACCATGCAAGCTCACTGTGCGCGGACTCACGTGCCTTCCAAAAGGCTTCTCTGTGTGGAGGGATTAATGAATCTGAGCCAGTAATTGCATCCATTTACAGGGAGTTAACTGTAATTTAAACGTGCTCTTAAAATAATTATGCCTCAATAGATTTCCACATGCACACCCGATCAGTAAAGCATTTGCTATGAGGATTTGTTTTAACAGTAGTGTGAGCTTCACTTCTGACTAGAATTACACTGCATGAAATATTTATTTTTAAAGATTTCCACAATTAATGCCATTGATACACACAGAGCTCTGTTACACCTGTTAGAAGTATTTTGACAAGAAGTATAAGGATTTTTTTTGAAGTAAATGCATGTGTCAAGGCACGATTGAATGAATGGGATTTAACACTAAGAGCAGTTTTGTGAAAAATCAACTGGCAGAGGAAAAAGGTTTATTGCATCTAGAATGCAGGGTCTTAATCCATTTCCACCATCCCTTTTCTACTTCTGGGTTGAAGGAAGGGCTGTGAAAAAAATAAAAATGCCAGATGAAGGACAGGTAGTTGTTATCTACCCTATAAAAATAGAGTTGTTGAGGTGCTGCCACTTAGATTTCAAGGAAGAGAAAAAGAAGCATCATAGCACACAATTATTGGGGAGAAAACACCCAAAACATTTAAGACATCTAAGGAGAATAAATAGGCTGGAAAAAGAAACTTTCAGATTCTTCTAGCAGGTAAACATGGTGCAAAACCAGGAAAGAGCAATTAATTAGTTAAACAAGCAGCATTCGTACCATTGAACACTGACCTCTTTACAGAAATTAGGAGACCTCTGAAAGGCTACTTAGATTTTTTTTCTTGTTTTATTGGTCTGTTTCTCAGCCATTTTTGTTGCTTAAAATCCAAATTGTTATGAATTTCCAGCTTCTCCCCTTATTTGCTTTTGTTACTGTGTATTGAACTCGTCTGTGAAAAACAGGCAGAATAAGCCAGGCATTTTCAACGTACATTTAGAAAGCTAGTGTAGTCAGTAGAAGAAAAAGTAATGAGCTGAAATTTGGGAAGGAAAGGATATAAACCATTTTTAATATGAAGTGTTTTAAGTAGATACAAAAAGAATTAATTAGGAAATTAGTGGTACATTTCCATCAGAACAACTCCTCCCTGTAAACCCGCAATAGCATAATCATGGTTTGTGCTGTATCATTAATCTCTGTAGTGGTAGTGTCACCTTTCTTATTACAAACATGTCATGTATAAAAATATAATGTGTATGGAAATGTATCTTTGATTTCTTTGCTGCCATACATTTTAAAATAATAAAATAGTGACTGTACAGCTGCTATCATATGATCGGGTCTTTCGGTGCTGCACTGGAAGGGTGCATAGCTCTGATATGCTTACTTCGTGTATTCTGGGAATTGTATTTCTTCTAAATTGGGATTGAATAGAACTGAATCGTGTTCTTTGCCCCGTGTTCAGATTTAGTTACTCCACAGAGGTGGTTGATGTACCTTTATATAGGACTAAAAAATTGAGTGCAGATCAGAAGGAATTTAATGGCATTTTCCAGCTCAGATCTGTGTCCTGCAAGAGTCTCGAGCGTTATCAGTGCAATTTAGTAGCAAATATAAGCTCTGATTCTCCTTAGCAAAGCAGATAGGATCTGGATTCTGATCATTCTCTGTCATCAGCGTTAACTGAAGTTCACAGGCATGACAAGATGACACTTTCCTTACAACTGTACTTTGGAAACAGAAAGATAACCTGAACACGCTGTGACCTGCAGTAGTATTGCACAGTCAGAATTTGAAATCTGACCACATCTTAACTGAATTTGGCCTTCTAGGGATAGGGATAAGTGCTTCGGTGCTCCATCTTCGAGTGCAAGGCCAGAAGCTCACAGTGCCATTATTTTATTTCTTTATTATTATCCTTTAATTTAGAATGTGGCATTGTGGATTTGGAACGTGTGTGGAGTCTCATGAAAAAATCATGTTTGTGTCGTTCTGATCTCTTGCTGTCATACTGTATGCTTTCACATCAACGTGCTTTCTTGTTTGGTTGTTTTCTTAAAAAGAAAGCTTTGTTCTATTTTGTTTGCTGGATTTCTGACACTGCTGTTGCAGACGAGCAGAAGATGGGGCACAGGTCGGGGCTATTTACACGAATCTCTGAAGTTGCTGAGCCTGATGTAACTAGTGTGAGATTATTAGCTGCAGGCTGAGAGCTTATTCCATGTTGCCACCTTGAGAGAGGGAACAGGGGGACACTGACGATACTCGGGTCCCGAGTTGCTTTGGGTGCTCAGGGTACAGAATTAGCCAGAGCCTGCAGCACTGTTGGGAGTACTGAGTGGTTTAGAGAACTGAGGAGGGCGTGATTTTGTTTGCAGGCAGAACAGGCTTGATGTTAAAGTTACTGAGAGACAATAAATATATAACTTTGAGGTACCATTTTAAAGAGACAGTTACCAGGTTGTGCCTGTGCTTTTAGTTCAGAGCATTCCAAGAGGTATTCAATCATGAGTACCGTTACCATGGAAGGTGGCTGATACGGCTACAACGATACAGCGTGTTAGGAAGGGGACGGCCTCTTGCACTGTATCACACACTGTACTGATGGACTCAAGTGCTGTTCCAGTGGGACCACAGTTCATAGTGATGAACTTAAATCGGCCAAATAACAGCTAAGGTCTGCCTGGGGAAGTCAGAGTTTTAGGCCATCAGTATCACGTACTCCAGCAGAGGACACAAGTGGGGGTGATGCTACAAAGAGCCCCGTGAAAAGGCTGAACCAGAGCTCACACCTCATCAGGTGCCAGAGAAGCCCGTGATGAGAAACATGGCCATAAGGAAACCAGGCTTCCTGAATTCTCCCACTCACAAAACTGCTGTTGTTCTGCCTGTTTTCTTCTGTTGGTAAATGGTTCTAGCCTGAGACTGTATAAAGTTTGCCTTCGGGCTGACTCTTAACAGATGTTGCCCTTACTCCCTTCAAACAGAGATGCATTTTAATGGTCCATCCTAAAGCAGAGGTCTTCACAGTTGTGCATCATGAAAAAGAGAAGATACTTAACCGTTGCTTCAGGGCAGCATACATTAAACACAGCCCATGTGATACAGTAGGAATTACTGAACCTTTAAAACATTTCGGTTTAATTGCTGTCTTCAAATTAATTCCAGTTTCAGATCTCTATGCTTTCTGAAATTATATTTGAATTTGAATTGCAAAATATATTGAGATGGTTGTTTACTTATGTATAACACTGAAAATCTGATCAGGCAACGCTGTCTTATGTCATACAAGCTGGGTAATTTTGGCAATGGATTTTTTTCTGCAGGAATGTAAGCCAAAAATGTGGAGAAGCATTGTAATTCAGAAGGGAAATACTCTCTTAATACAAGAGGTCCAGGAAGAAGATGGAGGAAATTATACTTGTGAACTAAAGTTTGAAGGCAAGCTTATACGAAGAACAGTTGAATTGAAGGTTACTGGTAAGAATCTTGTTCTATGTCAATAGAAAAAATACAGCTTTGAAATCATAGGAAAAAGTTGTTGTTACATATCAGTGAATCTATTTGATTGAAGTAAGTCCAAACCAAATCCCAATAGCTGTTCAGTCTCAAACTAGAGGGAATTTATATCAAGACCTTATAAAATTCCACAAAAGACTATTTCTACCTTTTGCTCTGTAAAAACCTGGAAATGCTGGTTATGAAGTAAAAGGCAGGGCAGACCTAAGTCTTCGCAATACACTGGAAGTAATTCAGACTCCAGTTTTGTCTTCAGTGCTACACAGAGGGAAGGTTGACTGAAGCTGTAAAACAGGCTTTTGGTGAGGTTTGTCCTAGAATAAAACACAACCAAAAGAGACATCTTGAGTCATTATTTTTTTCTTTTTAGTGATTGTTCCATATTTTTAAGCTTTGGTTTGATTTATGATGATCAACTTCTCTAGGGTTTCTCTTTAGTGAAGGGTGCGGCACAACCTATTCCGAGAATGACGTTAGGAACATTGGGCTGTCAGGGGGACAGTAACCTGCTTATCAGGTGGTCAAACATCGTGTGTTTCTGACTCCATGTAGTAATCTACTAGACAGCAGTATTTTTCTACCTCTTTTTGACAGGTACCATAAATGAACGGGCAAAAAAGTATTGCATACCAATATATTCAGGATCTCTTTCC
>NW_010271193.1:211665-217281 GCF_000690775.1 Eurypyga helias
CTGTACAGTATGACATCTATAATCACTATTTTGCCTTCAAAGTCTGTTGAACTTTGCAAGTATCTGAAATAAGTTGAGGTTTTTTTAGCCTGTTGCACAAAACCATATAAACAAATGGTCAGGTATTTTCCCATCTGTGTTTTCACTTTCTGATTCAAATGGGGTCCTACTTAAATCAGTGATAAGCAGAATTCTACTTTCTTATATCAAACTGAGTTAGTTCATATGCTGTTTCTAATATGTTCTTGCAATACAATATTATTTTGAGTGAAATACATTTTTCTATTCTTATCATTATTCTTCATTTTAAAAGAGTTCTGTTCCCTGTGTGCTAGATGCATATATCATGTGACTCTACTGTCCAATTTTGACCATGGTTAGTTCTCTAAAATATTGATTTGACCTACCTGACTCTAGACCTGTCAAATGAAGATAAAATACCTGCCTTAGGGTAGTTGCTATCCTAGGTAGGCTGCTGGTCTTCAACCAGAGTATGAACTAAGTTCGTCAAAGTGAAAATGAGCTGCATTTAATTTGATTCCCTGTGATGGATAGTCTTTAGATAACAGATATTGTATGCTCTTCCTGTAATCATGACCTGGCTAGAACTCATGTGTTCTCTTCATTATTTGAACAGTGTGGTACATTCATAGTTCGCAATGTAATGAATTTGTCCTAAACTAACTATATTATGTTTTAAAGTTACTTGTTCTATTAAAATATTTATTACCTGAATTATTAAAAATGTAAATATGGAATATGCAATTGTTCGTTTTGAAAAATGCTTGAGAGCGAGGAGATTGTTCCCCTTGTAATTTGGTGTGAAATTCCCATTACATTACATTTCCTTTGGTTTATAAAAACATACTTTAGTAAACACCATTTCCATATTTAAGTGTTTGGGAGACATATGTCATGCATTTGCTGGTTGAATGTCTCTAGATATCTGGAATAGGCCAGTAACTTTATGTAGATGACGACCTGAAAATATGGATTAGAACTACAAATGTAATTCATAGAACCTTGCAAGCACATTACCTTATAGCTTGGTCCTTGGCCAAGTTTCTTTCTCCTGTTTCTGTTTCGTTTCAGTTTGTGAATTTTATGTGCATGTGGGTTTAGGTCTTTATGGGGGAAAGGACAAAGCAAACTCATACAACCAAGAGCAGAGGATTACTTGTGTTATCGGGTGGAGGGTCCTGAGGCAGATCAGATCACGGACTGAGAGCAGATACAAGGCATACTCAGGGACTTTGCTGAAGAACACGTCTCATGGGAAGCAGAAATAACTGATGTAGTTGTTCACACACATCCTGAGAGTTTTCTTTCCCTGTGACTTGTGCAGATCTAGGCTGGAGTCAGCTCTGGAGATCATCCCATCCAATCCCCAGCTCAAGGAGAATCGGCTACAGCAGGCTGCCCAGGTCTGTGCCCAGTCAGGTTTTGATTCTCTCTGAGAATACGGACTCCACAACACCTCTGAGCAGGGCTGTCACAGTGTTCAACCGCCCTCACAGTATAAAAGTCTTATATTTACACAGAAATTTTTTTAATTTCAGTTTGTGTGTCTTGTGCCTCATTCTTTCACTGGGCACTGTTGAAGGCAATCTGGATTTGTCTTCTTTACACCTTCCCACCAGGTGTTCACACAGGTGGATAAGATCCCCATGAGCCGCATTTTCTGCAGACCAACACCCAGCTCTCTCAGCCTCTCCTCGTATGAAACTCCAGTCCCTTAATCATCTTTGTGCCCCATCACAGACTCATTGCAGTAAGCCCTTGTCTGCCTCGCAGTGGGATTGGCGTTGCATTGGGCCACATTATTCACCTGTCTGAAAATTGAGTTCTCATCAAACGACTGTACCAGGGGGAGCTAGGGTAACACCAGAGCTCAAACCGAACCTGCTGGTCTTTAAAATCACTGTAAGCAAATGCTGCTGGAGGCTTACCAGCAAAGCTGTGGTAGAATTGCCTCTGCTAACCTGCAGTGCCGATGTGGAGGAAAGGATCTTGCCTACTGTTTTCTTCTGGAGGAAATGTCTAATGCTCTTTCTACTGCTGTTAGTTATTAACACGTCTGAATTGGCATTTATTGGTATGTGCTGAGTTCCTCGAACAGTACAGATTTTGAACAGCAAGACTCTGTTGGCCAGTGCTGGCAACCATGGTAACCTGAAATTGTCATTAAAGAGTTATTCTGGAAATGAAACAGGCAACTCCACATCCCCTTTGAGCAAGGAGAGCCATCGAGCATTGCCATGGAGAGAGAGGAACTTGGGTTAGATTCCCTGTAGTCTTTCAGGCATTCAGTGAAGTACATGATACTTGAAATACCAGTTATTTACTTTATCTCTTGATTATAAGATAGGAATCTTTCCCTTTTAAAAGTTGCATCAAATCTGGTACATGAGGTTTTTAGTCCTTTTGGGAGATCCTGGTAGTTATGGAAGTGCGATATGGAATAACATATTTGTAGGTGAATGCAGTATGGGCATCTAAAAAATGAAACTTGAAATTGTAATAAATGCAGTGCTGACGTAACAGAAGTTGGAATAATGGAAAGCTTCAGGAAAATTTGAAGGCGCAGGAGCCAGAAGCATCATTATAACTTGGTAAACGTAATCAGAAGAGTTAACGATATCCAACAGTAATGCAGCAGCTTTACTGAAGAAATGATCCCACAAGGCAGCCTGACAAAGTTACTTGCAGACAAGAAAGCAGTGGTAGACTAAGTGAAGTATGACTGTGTGTTTGGTATTCATAGTAGTGAATGCTTAAGCATTTATTCGAAGTAGAGTCTGTTAGGTGAGACTTTTAATTAGGGGCAAAGCCCTGCTCTTACTAGTTAGTTATCTGGCGATTACGTAAGCAAAGTTCCAGTGAAGCCGTTAGAGCTATTAGAAGATGCTGCCTTTTTTTCCTGTGCCAGGATGTCGGGGCAGCATCCTGCGTGGCTGTGGCTGTGGCTGTGGCTGTGCAAGGAAGCTGCAAGGACAGCACATGCCAGTCCTCAGGCACTGCTTTCCTCGGATCCCGGCTTGCCTTCTCACTTTGGCAGACCCAAGCAGGAAATCTCAGTGGGTCAGTTAGAGGTAGAAGGGGACTTTCTTCTTCCTGGGACTAAGTTGATTAGCTACTGTGAGATCATTTGTAAGAAAAAATCTCTGGTGTTATAGATGGAAACTGAAAGCCATCAGTGTGATGCTTGGCCACAGTGAGAATGACAGAGATCTGGGTTGTATTAGTAGGTGAGCAGAGCAGAAAACAAACAGGTGAAATGGCATTTGTGGGAAGGGGTAGTTGGCTATACATGTGCTACTGTGCGTGGCTGGCAATGCATCGTATAGCTTCGATGGTTAAGGTACAGGCGAGTGTGATTATGATGATAAAAGGCTTCAGAGGCTACAGCTCTTTGGGGTTGTAAGGAAGAGGCTTGCAGCCTAGAATTTACTCGAAAAATATTTTGACACAAAGTATTTGTAGGGACAAAATCCTGAGCTACAATACAGCACTAATGAGCAGTGCCTAAATCTTGGTGTTTGGGTGCATTTAACAATAATAAATTGTCAACAAGACAGCTTTTTCATCACTACTTCTGCTTGGGTTTGTTATATTATGCAGACAGATGTGAAACAAGTCTTGTCAGCCTTTTTTTGCTGAAGAAACATGACAACAGTGTTATCTCTTAGCAAGTAACATGTAACCCTTCAGCCTGTGTGAAAAAACAAAACAAAACAAAAAAAACCAAAAAACTGTTTTCACTTTCCCTCTTGGCAGTTTTGTTGTGGACAAACAAGGGACATTAGCGACTGTGATTTAGGGTTCTTAAGCCTGAGAAAGTGTCAGAAACTCAGTTTTTAACCACATAATAGAGTGCACCCACATAGAAAAAATGAACAGGCTAATTTAAAATTGCAGGTAATCAGTAATACCAGAATTTATTAGTTTTTCATAAAATTACAGATATTCAGGAATCTCAGAAATCATAGGCATTTTATTGAGTACATTAAATGACAGTGTTTACTGATGAACAATTATACTATTCAGACAAGAAGAAAAACCCAAACATAGAAAGTCATGTTGATTTTGAAAGGTAATTTACGCAACCTCCTGCTTTCCCCAACCCTATCGCCCTGGTCACTGTCTTGATACATAGCAATGTTTCAACAGCTTTGGGGATGAATAGGTGCAATTGAGAAAATTACCTGCTATGTTTACCTGCTGTGTCAGCACTCGGTTTTTGTTTCGGAACACTGGTCTGTTCGGGGAAAGGCCTAGGAGAGCTGTAAGCAGATGTGCATGGAAGGTTGGGAAAAGGGTGACCCCCTGAGAAAGGAGCAAGACCTGATGTCCCCTGGCAGATGGGGCCGTTGTGCAGGGATGTGCTTTTCCATGGGCAGCTATGCCGGTGGGAAAGGTTTGCCTTGTTCTTTTTGCTCCCTGTGAAAAAAGGTGATTTGTGAACTTGTACTGGCGAATTATTTTCCAGTTTGACAGCAGAAGGTGGCCGTCTGACCAGCGTCATAAACTGCTGGTGATGGATTGGAATGACAAGCAGGAATTACTGGACCACTCTGTCCAGCAGCCTTGTCCTCTAAGTTTCCTTCAACCTCTACTCTGTCTTATTCTTCATAGGCTGCTAAAATGCCTGGCTGTCCCTAAAAGTCATTTATGCAGCAATATTTGTTTTGACTGTCGTAAATGACAAATTATTCCACATGGCTACATGAATTGAATGATTCTGCCTGAATCCACTCTTTACTTATAGTTTTTCAATTAAGTTTTTTCAAATCCCATTACATTGCTTGTTTTTCAAATTACACCTGCTGCTGGGGCTAGATTTTGTTTGTGTGTATGGGACCCCTTTGTTAGCACAAGTAGTTGATGGTGATTTGCTATTGTTGAGCCAGGGGGATGAATTGGATTTAAAAATGCAAATGATTAGTCATGCTCTCCAGCAGCTCTAGGGATATAGAGACAAGCTAGCACAGAGTAAGTGGGGATAAGGTAAAAACTATGTCCACTATTTGGTGGTAGTTGCTTTTCTGCACATTTGTAATCCTCTCTAAACTGGGTATGCTATTTCACATTATTTGCCATGGAGTCTAGGGACACATCGGCAGGAATCAATGGGTGCTGATCAGTCTGAATTTATCCCTGCAGTAGTCTGTAAGTGCACTCTAAGCCTTATCAGTTTACACTAGATAATTATCAACAGAACCATACGAATGCCGTGTTGACTGACAACAGTTTTGGCTGTTGACAGTTTCCCGAATAACCACAGCAAATGTGTTAAGATAAATTAAAAGTTTACTTGAACTGAGCTGAACTGAACAATGTCCTTTGGAATTCAGACTGTTGTAAGATTTTTATTTTCATAATGTAAAATACAAGAATAGTTATTTGCTTAAAAATCTGAAAACATTTAATGATGATTCTGTCCCAATGTCATTATGTTTTGGCACAAGCAGTTTAGTAATCTGCAATGAATTTATGAAATGATTCAGTATTGCTGAAGTAGTTACTTAAAAAAAACAGTTTAGCTCCAGAAGGTCACTGAGCTCTGAATACCACTGTGTAGATGTGAATTGGATATACACAGCTGTGTGGCGCGGT
>NW_010271194.1:0-26555 GCF_000690775.1 Eurypyga helias
CAAGTCCAGGTAGATGATGTTGGTTGCAGTCCTTTATCCACCAAGGTCGTGACCCCATCGTAGAAGGCCACCATATGCATCAGACACGACCTGACCTTCATGATGCCATGTTGGCTGTAACCAACCACCTCCTCATTTTCTACGTGCCTTTGCATGATTTTCAGAATCTCCTCCATGATCTTGCTAGACACAGAGGTGAGACTGACCGACCTGTAATTCCCTGGATCCTCCTTCTTTCCCTTTTTAAAGATGGTGGTTGTGTTTCCCCTTTTCCAGTCATAGAATCATAGAATGGTTTTGGTTGGAAGGGACCTTAAAGATCATCTAGTTCCAACCCCCCTGCCATGGGCAGGGACACCTTCCACTAGACCAGGTTGCTCCAAGCCTCATCCAGCCTGGCTTTGAAGACAGCCAGAGATGAGGCATCCACAACATCTCTGGGCAACCTGTTCTAGTGCCTCACCACCCTCCCCAGGAAGAACTTCTTCCTGATATCTAAACTTCCCCACTTTCAATTTAAACTCGTTACCCCTTGTCCTATCACTACAGGCCCTTGCAAAAAGTTCCTTCCCAGCTTCCTTGTAGGCCCTCTTCAGGTACTGGAAGGCTGCAATAAGGTCTCCCTGGGGCCTTCTCTTCTCCAGGCTGAACAATCCCAGTTCTAGCAGCCTTTGATCATAGGAGAGGTGATCCAGTCAGTGGGAACTTCACCAGATTGCTATGACTTCTCGAATCTGATGGATAGAGGTTTCGCAACCTCATCTGCCAGTTCTTTCAGGACCCACAGATGTATTTCGTCAGGCCTCATGGACTTTTACACCTTCAAGTTCCTTAGGTGGTCCCAAACCTGATCCTCTCTAACCATGGGTGGCTCTCCATTCTCCCAGTCCCTGCCCTTGCCTTCCAGACTGTTGATATGACTTGTGCTCTTGCCAGTGAAGACCAAGGCAAAAAAATCATTGAGCACTATAGCCTTCTCCATATCCTAAGAAACCAGCTCTCCCATTTCCTTCCATAGAGGGCCCACATTTTCTCTGACCTTTCTTTTACCCCCTATGTACTTACAGAAGTCCTTCTTGTTCCCCTTGATGTCCCTGGCCAGGCTTAATTCTATCAGGGCTTTAGCTTTCTCAACTTGATCCCTGACTTATCAGACAACTTCCCTGTAATCCTCCCAGGCTACCTGTACCTGCTCCCACTCTCTGTAGGCTTCATTTTTCCACCTCACTTTGTCCAGGAGCTGCTTGTTCATCCATGCAGGCCTCCTGGTATTTTTACCCAACTTTCTCTTCACTGGGATGCTCAGCTCCTGAGCTTGGAGGAGAAGATTCTTGAATACTTGTCAGCTTTTCCAGGACCCTCTTCCCTCCAGGGCTTCACCCCATGGAACTCTGCCAATTGGTTCACTGAAGAGGTTAAAATTTCCTCTCCTGCAATCCAGGGTAGCAAGCTTACTGCATATTGTCCTCGCCTCCTTAAGGATGTCAAACTCCACCATTTCATGGTCGCTGCTGCCAAAGCTGCCCTTGAGCTTCACGTTCCCCATGCCAAGGCTGCTCTTGAGCTTCACGTTCCCCATCAGCCCATCCCCGTCGGTGAGAAGAAGGTCCAGCATGGCTCCCCTCCTCATCAGCTTCTCTATCCCTTGGATAAGGAATATGTCATTGACGCATTCCAGGAACCTCTTGGCTTGCTTGTTCCCTGCCGTGTTGTCCCTCCAACAGATATCAGGGTGATTGAAGTCCCCCATGAGGACCAAGGTTTGTGTCTGCCAAAATACCACCCTTCTGCAAAGAGAAATGGAAACCTCACGAGAAGTTTGTGTCTGATCACTAGCTCAGTACTGGAGAAAACGGCTTAGCTGCTCTACACTACAGTGCTTTCTAAGCAATCAAGGTCTGTGTGACAATTAGCTCTGTCCTGAGCTATGCTTTTCTTTACAATAACCTCGAGGAAGGCAGATCTGATTGTTTCTTTACTATTGCAATAAATCTGAAAGCACTGCATAATTACCTGTCAGAGGCTCACAGAAGTTGCATAACTTCTCAGGATTTGGAGGGTGTAAAGATGGTCTTGCAAAGATGATTTATGGAGGAAAGTCATTGATAAATGGTAATAATAAACTGTAATTACAATGTGTATTAGATAAAAATATCCCTGCTCACTAAATTAATGTGAGGGGAGAAGGGGGAGGTGCAGTCATTGTATAGCTGTCCTGAGCTCCTGCCATGTTAGCTGCAGGATATGAAAGTCTCTGTTGTGAAGTGGCTGCACTCTCTTAATACTTTTATTTATCACAGCATGCTTTAAAAGTGCAGGCGGCCAGCATGGCCCAGGGACTGCAGGCTGCAGAGGATGTAGTCAGGTTTAGTCTGCATCTATTTGGCCATTATTGAGATCCTGCTGCTGCTTTGTGGACCACCTTAGGGCAAAGCAGACCAAACCCTCAGGTACTTCACATTAAATGTGCTGAAGTCAGTGGAGCTGAACTGCTGGTCATCAGTGTTTTATTCAGACTAACAATTTAGAACAACGTTTTCACTTATATGGGTGCTCTTACTCTCTTTTTTCCTTTCTTTTTTGGTATTTTTTAAATTTTTAATTACAAGGGCTATTAAATTTTATGAATATAGTATCTTTGCTCCTTGAGTTCATGTTAATTCACTTGAAATCCTATTAGTGATGGAAGAATCTCTAAAGGTTGTCTCATTCCAGTAAATATTTGGAAAGAATCCAAATAAAAATTGTAGTTACAGGCTCTTAAAAGTGTGCAAAATGCAAAACCAGGTTTCCATCTGACCTTGGTCCTTGATCATCTGCTGACCTCAAACTCAGTTCTCCCAGATTTCCCAGAAGAGTCATTATAACGGCCAGGACTATGGCTATCTCATGGACTTTTGAGTATTTCCACTTCGGCCATGGAGGAGGAACTTCACAAAATGTCTTCATCATCCTATGGATTGACATAAGGAGCAGAATGTTCCCAAGCCTTGAACTGCCCCGACACAGGTGAATCTGGCTACGCTGTGTTTCTAACAGGTTTGGACAGTCCCAGTTGATCGCCCAGATAAAAGGAAGAATTAGAAGAAATAAGCATTTGGATGTTATCGGATCTTTTACCAAGGTTTTCAGAAGGGACTCTGCATATAGGTAACCTTAATGACATTGATATCCAAAAGAGTTCATCCAGCTCTTTACCTGGGCTATTAAATTCTGCTCATCATGCTGCCTGGGCGTTCCCTCTATGGGACTTTCCTCCAGCTTGTTTATTTGCAGGGCAGGGGATGTAGTGTACATGTAGGCTGCAGCAACACAGTTTGAAAACCACAGGGTTTCACATCATGACAAAACTCCTGCATTTACTGCAGTCACTGTGGACCTGTCCTTTGTTTATGCTTAATACAGAGCAACCTGCTCCAGCCTTTACTTCACAGAGACTTCAATAAGCTGAGATGTCAGGGAAGAAGCAAATCCATCTCTTAGGGAGTTGTACAAACCTGGTGCTATTGTGCCCGTGGTTGCTTTGTATGGGGCTTGGTGGGATTTTTCAGAGCACTGGTATCTATGCATGTGTTTGCATTCCTGAAAAAAAGCCACTTGTTCCCAGTGAAGCTACCAAGCTGTCTGTCACATGGAGAGGGCTCTGAAGTGGAGACATAAGGAAGTCATCATGGGGTAATTGCTAATTTTCCTCTTGAGTTCATTCATTTTTCTGTGTGAGCAGTGGCACATCCAGGTAATCTGTCAGTGGCTATGTTCCCCAGCCATGCATGCCAACTGGACAAGGCAACACGCTGTGATCTTCTGTGGAGTGAGACCACAGTGAACATGAGTAACACTGCATAATCAGGATGCTGACAGTCATGTAGCCAACTGACAATCTAAGTGGAGAAACTGCAATACAAAACCAACTGGCGATCATCTCTAACTGCAGTCTGAGCAGACAGTTATGCCAAGGAAATGCACATGAGAAGACAAGGGCTTTTAAATCTTACCTTCTTAAGTTTTTATTTGCTTTAGGTATTCTAGGGCAAGTAAAGACATTTGTTAAATATCTAACCTAGAGACAACAGAAGGGCCAAAGCAGAACCCACAGCTACTGTTCTTGACCTGCAGGAAGCTTTATGCAGGAAGCTTTACACAGGAAGCTTTACACAGGATGCAGTTGCACCACTCAGAAGGTCACTACTGTGTGTGTTGAGGAATCCCCAAGCATTTTGGAAATGCTTTTTACTTTCTGGTTAAATCCAGCAGGAAATTTCTAAAGCTGTAGAGCAAAGGAAGCAGCTTCTCCCCTACTTCCAGCATGGTCCTTCCTCAACAGGATTTTTTCTGAGACAGAAAGAAAGGCAGTGCTGGAGCTTTATTTCAGTGTTGGATCTGTTGGGAAACTAACCCAGGGAAGTGATTGGGCTCCATCAGGGCTGTCAGAGAAGGATACAGGAGAGATGTTTTTTCTCCAAGACTAGACACACAGTAGTTGGTTAGCTTCTGCTTGATGAGAGCCCTGGCTTTGCCTCGTCATTGAGTACAGAGGGTGGACTGTTTCAGCTGTGCCTGTGGGATGGACCCCACAGGTCTCAATCCCATTTTAGTGGCAAGAAAACTGACTGTGCATTCCCTCTAAACAGCTTACAAAGCCCATCCATGTGGCAGGTGACTTTCTGGTGCTAACAAAAGCCCCATGTATTCTCACTGACATACTGTGCTAGACACAGCCCAGCAATAAATACTGTCTGTATTGCTAATCAAGAAAAATGTTTCCAGAGCCATTGAGCTGTCAGCTTTCCTGCCTGCTGTACACAAGCAGTGCTGAGAGCTCTCTGACAATGGATACTGTGCTGGATTCAGCCGGGAAAGTGTTAACTCTCTTTACCATGGCTGTTAGGAAGCTGTGTTCCTGGATGCAGGGAGCAGCACTGATAAGTTCTTAGCTGGCACTGAGGAATGCCTGTACCAGTTTCAAGGTCTTTTCCCCTCTTCTGATCCTGCAGCTGCGTTCCCAGCTCTTGCTGTCTCACTACAGACAGTGCTGGGACACACAGTTCAGGCACCTGACCCCAACTGACCAAGGGAGTATTTCATTCCATAGTACGTCATGCTCGGGGTAGAGGCGAGGAGGGGGATCTGGTAGCCATTGCTCTCTCCCTTACTCTCTCTCATTCATTCCCGTACACTTGCTAACCCTCTCCTGATTCCTGCATTAGCTGCTTTGCTAACTCCTGTGCTGGCTTGTTTGTGAGGGAGTTGGTGGGTTTGTTTAGTTTTCCTGGTCATGCTATCGCTGATAGGGTTTGCTCGGCATCTGCTGCAGCAGCAGTTGGGCTCCGGGCCTCAGGCTGTGGCTCTCGGGCTGTGGCTCTCAGGCTCTCTGGGTCTGACTCCCACTACTCAGTATTTTGTTCTGCATTGGTCAGTGGGTGGTGAGGAATTGTATCATATTATATCATATGTTTTATTTTCTATTGTTTTAATTATTTATTAGTAGTAGTACTTGTATATATTAATTTCGATTCAATTAGGAAATAGTTCTTATCTCAATTTTACGAGCTTCCTTATTTCTTTTTCCTCCAATTCTTACCCTACACTGGAGGAGGGGAGGGGGATTTGTGAAGTGATTTTGTGTTATTTTGCTAGCCGGAGTTAAACCACGACAGATACAGAGAAAGTCTCCTACCCTCCTGTGCTTTATTATGCATGGACAGTGACTGCCGGCAGCAGCTCCTGATTTTCCCAGTTACCTTCAGGGAATTGCATGTATAATATGGATGGAAGTAAGTTGCTGCCCATTGTCAGACACCATCTGGGGCCAGCCTGTAGTGACAGGACAAGGGATAACGGGTACAAATTGAAAACAAGGAGGTTTAGATTAGATATCAGGAAGAAATTCTTCCCGGAGAGGGTGGGGAGGCACTGGGACAGGTTGCCCAGAGAAGCTGTGGATGCCCCATCCCTGGCAGTGTCCAAGGCCAGGCTGGATGAGGCTTTGAGCAACCTGGTCTAGTGGAAGGTGTCCCTGCCCATGGCAGGGGGGTTGGAACTAGATGATCTTTAAGGTCCCTTCCAACCCAAACCATTCTATGTTTCTATGATTCTATGATCTGTGGGAATAAGGTTTGGAAGGAGATGAACATTGTATTTGGAGTTTTATTTTGATAAGGTGGACAAGGAGAAAACTGTTGTTAGTGTATATATCAAGATAGAAATAGGCAGATCTGAACCATTAGCAGTTTCAGAAAACTATTGTGAAAGGAAGTCAGCTCTATGAGTCGTCTATAATGTGGTGCAGGACAGATAAAAGGAGTGAATGGAATTAGGTGTCTTAATCTAGCTTTGGGAGCTACCATCACAAACATGCCTAAAGTAGGATATGACCCTGCTTGGAATCTGAGTTCTGGTTTTGTTTCCTGCCGTGTGACACCATGTGGCATGTCAGGAGGCCGGTCCTGTCTAATGGGAAGTGTGGGTGCTCAGATGTCAAGCAAGGTGACAGATATTCCAGGACACACATCTTGTCGTACCATTTCAGAGAAGTTGAGGTATGCATGGATGTAACCAGAGCTGGAGTTCAAGAACTCATTACCCTTAACAGAATCTGATGTGCAAAGGAGATGCGACCTTTAAAGACAAGCTTGGAGAGACAGTTTAGTGCTGACTGATGGGCATCACAGCTTTCTCTGTGGATGAGTGGTCCTGCTGGCATAAGGCACTAAGGCAGGAGGTGACAGTCTCAGAATATGTCTTCCCTCAGACACGAGTGCTCTTTGAGCAGAAGAAGCCAGCCCAACAACACCAATCTACATAACGCACCACAGCACAACAGGGTGCTCTGGCATACATCCCAAAGCCACTCTAGAGATCATGTTTTCCCTTGCTGCCTACAGGTGCCCCTGGCAAAAAGATCCATTGGTGTCATAAGCCAATCCAGTCTGCAAAAGAGACTTAGATCCTAAATTTTAAAAGGAAAACCTAAATACACAGATTAATTCCAGAAGAGACAAAAACATTGGCTGAAGCACAGAGATTTTTCTTTTTTTTTTTCATCTCTTAGCAAAGAAAAAATTGTTTAGATTTGTCTTACTTTGACCGGGCTGGGAATAATCATTTATTAGTGCAATTGGTTTTGGTTTGATCAATGAACTGTAAAATTAATGCCTTGCAGAGCTCTAGTTGGCCATTTTTTGTATCACAGCCAGTCCACACCTCTAACTGCATCCCTGTCCCATGAGCAGGGAGGTATGTGAGGTAGGAGTCTTGCATCCATTAGTTCTTTTTTCAGAAGTCTCTATCTGAACAGGTAGAAAGCATCACAGGAAAAGTGTCACTAAATTTACATTAACAACACTTTTTGGTGGTGAATTATGATAATATTTTTAAGTCTTTATCATAGCCCTACCTGGAGCTATCATAAAGCAGTAAAGAAGCCATAAATGTGATAACAAAGAATTCTTTCCCGACATGCAGCCAACCTGATTTTACAGCTACAATTCATGTTAAGTGTGCATTCATTAAATTATTCAGAGATGATAATGTCTCCTCTTCATAATCCTTAATCACCATGCCAATATGATTCTGCTTACACTGGCTAAAGAGTAGCTGAGGGAGAAATGCATTTTGGCAGGGCAAGGATCACTAACACTTTACAGTAATGGTAGATTAATTAGTGACAGATGATGATGGAGTGTGTATCAGTGTAAACAGAGCTGCTTCTCAGCACTGCAAGGACTCATCATGGCCAGCATTATAACAAGCAACACCTCAATGCCTTACATCACAAGACAGACACGCTCCCTCATTAATGTTACCCTCTGCATAGCTCCAATGTAATAAAACATTTATAGAGGATAGAGAAGAGGCTCTGTTGCCAGAGGATCATTGGGTCAGAAGAGGCTCTTGATAGAAAATATAGTTTCTCTGAGGAATACATATATTCCCCATATTAGTGCTTGCAAGGCGCATCTCTGGTGTGCTACTTATGCCCATCACTGTTCTGATTCATCTGTCCTGCCCAGGAAAGGTGAATAGTGGTGGCTTAGTGGGCGACAGGCAACCCATGCTCCTGTGAGTGTCATATGCTACACACTATGGTGTGATATTCTGCAGGGTTACAGAGCCTTGTCTCTCTGTCTTCCTGGAGAGATTGTATCAAATGCTTGACTGAAGATCACATGTGCTCCATCTAAACTATATGGTCATACTGTCTTATCCACCTTCACTCACACTTGCCTTATCCTCTTCTAGGCTTTTGCAGTGGGCAATGTGAATTTTGGCTAAATGTTTCACTTGCTGGTCTAATACTAATTCTGGACCTCTCCATAGCAGGATTCATGGCTAACCTTCCATTGAAGTCCAAGCTGCAGACTTGGAAGTCAGAAGAGCGGCCCTTGCAGATAAAATTACTGAGAAATGAGTGAGCAATTTTAAAAGTAAAATTACTGAGTAATTAGTGAGACCAGGTGTGGTGACTCCAAAGTGTACCATCATTTTTTCTATGGTGACACCAGTCCTGGAGTCATAGCCCTAAAGTAAGAGCAAAGGTTTAAACCCATTCTCGGGAATCTGCATATGGACACCAGTGGCCAATTCTAAAAAGTGTCAGCAAGAGGGGCTGAAAGGTGACTATTAATTCTGGCAGCAGGTCTTTCCAAAGCATTTTCAGTGCAAGCATTAATGGTGTAAGGACACTCCAATGCCTTTCTTTTCTGTACCTGGCTGAACAATCCTTTCCCTTTGAGACATCTTACCCAGGTCTCTTTGCTTAAATACCAGCAACCCTGTTAGGGCATGTCACCAGTAATCCAGAGCTCTTTTTAGTTTCATGATAAATGGAAAACCTTGAGCTTCAGCTTAAAAAAAAAAAAAAAAAAGGAAAAAAAAGATGCCTTGCAGAAGATGTCTTCCTCGGGGCCTCATTACTCTCCACACTGATTTCCTGCAGGAACATCACTCACCTTTTAACGAAACCCAAAGGGAGGAATGTGTTCTGCTTGGGAGCAAATCACATGTGGTTTCCATCTGGCCTCTGAGATACAAGTTAATTATGAACCCCTCTGGTAAGCATCGATTTTTCCTAGTGTGGAACAAAGGGACCCTCACCCTCCCACCTCATTCAGCGTACCCATCAGAGGGTTTGACAGGGCACCCACAATTCACTCTTCTTTAGCACATGATTAAATGCTTTATATGTCATCCCATTTTTCCTGCTAAGAAAGCATGAATCCCACTATACTCCTTTATGCAAGACTGAAATCCAGCAGCAGATGTTGGCAACACCTCCAATGGGAATGGCCAGCATTAAGGTGCTTGTCAGAGCTGGGCAGGGCAGCACTGTCTACAAGTGTGTGCTTAACTGAGCTTTCTCTCTCGGTGGTATTTCCACTGGGAGATGTGTTTACCCTTTTTACAATACCTGTTTTCATTTTTCTGAAAATACATTCAGTTTTCCCTCGGGTTGGGGTAGAATATTTGACCTATATAAGGTTATCTCATTTCTTTTATTCGGACTGAAATGCTTTGTATCAAATTGGTTCAGAATCCTGTCAAACAGCATTTCTCTGCTGCTTGCTATCTGACAGGGGCTGCTCTGTACCAAATCCCTAACTCCTCCTGTGGACTGGGCTTTCAGGAAGGCACCCCTCACCTTAAACATGCCATGGTCTGTGCCGGGAACAGGGGAACCACGTGACTGATGACCAGGAGCCACTGTCAAGCTGTCAAGCAGGCGAAGTGGAAACAGGTTGTCAGCTCCCATGAAACAATGTTGTATGAGTTCACTTGAAGCCAATGAGCTGATCATTTCCATAGGCAAGAGATTTTACAGCTTCAGAAGAGGCAAAATTGCCAGTTGTGATCCCATGACTTAAAGCACTGGCAAGGAATGCTCTGGAATTCTCAGGGCCCTGGGATGGTGATAATTAAGCAGATGCAGAGATAAAGGAGGTGCTTGTCCTGGGCAGTTGCTGCTGCTAAGGAGGTGCTTGTGAATTTTGCTGAAAACCAACACAGGAACTTTCAGACTGCCTTAGGAAAATGATCTGAGCTGTAATCTTTCTCAGTGTGGAGTCTAAGAGAGCTTAAAGCTATTCTTATGGTAGATATGTAAAGGTCTTTGGTCACTTACCCCAGTAATGCAGTGGAAATGCAGTTTTCTGCCCTGTCTTATTTCCTTGTGTTTGAGAGGCTAAAAAGCAGCTGGTTCATAGAAGAAAGGAGGTTGTATTGTGCTGGAAAGGAGGTTGTATGCTCCCCCAGCCTGTAGGCTTTCATCAGAGTCTTTGCTTATGCTATTAGATACAATCCTTCCCTGTGTATGACACAGGATACATCAAGGGACAAAAAGCCATCAGGGTACGAAGCTGGAACTCCTTCATGTGCCTACTGGGACCTAAAGATCTTACTCCTTTTATTTGGAATACTGGAGATGGGACCTAGCTCTGCCCCCAAGCACAGAGGCATTTCTGCAATTCCACAGACCACAGGGAGGTTCAAAACCCTGGGCAGGATCCCCGTGTACTCAGCAATTTGTCAAGTGTTTGATTTTTATGTTAGAGGTAGGTTTAATCCCTGAACTTGGTCTGTAATACAAGAGCTTGGGTAAGATGTAGTGCTGTGGTCACTCATAAGTTTGCCTCATACATTTGACACAGTTGCAACTTATTGGAATAAATGAGGTAAAACTCAGCCTGGGTCCTGCATCCCCCTTTGCAAACTGGTCCTTGGAGGAACCTGAAGCTCAAAATGAAATTTCAGAACGTCTGAGCCCTCCATGAGTGGTTGTCAGAATTGATTCACTGGTTTCGATTTACAGATGGAGGAAGCAGCATCCAGGTATTTTTTCCTATTTGATTTAATGTCACTCTGTCAGTAACTGATCTCAGCAGAATTATAATCAAACAGAAACGAGAGTGTCTAGACAGGGTTTTGCATAGTTTAACAACATACTTCCACTTAATTTGGTGCTGTTTTATGCACAGACCCACAACATGCATAAAAACCTCTTTCCAGCAGAAATTACATTGGACCAAATGTCTTGCCCTTGCAAAAATTTTAGAAGGTGAGCACCTCACAAAAAGCAGAATCTGCTTACAACCTCTGGCACCAGGAAACGTAACTGGAGAGACAGCAAGGAGCTGGACAGGTGACACTTAACTGTGCCTCTTCGGTCTCTCATATCAGATAGGTGAAATCTGTAGTGGGCTGCAACAGTGGCCTCTCAC
The DNA here is from genome assembly GCF_000690775.1 of Eurypyga helias. Classification (NCBI taxonomy): domain Eukaryota; kingdom Metazoa; phylum Chordata; class Aves; order Eurypygiformes; family Eurypygidae; genus Eurypyga; species Eurypyga helias. The sequence goes on from NW_010271194.1 coordinate 11,217, forward strand.
GAAAGTAAAGGTGCTCCCACACTCATGCAGAGGAATATTGCCCACCTTGCCCTTTACACTAGGTACTAGCGACTATTCTCCAAGGAGGACGCAGAGACTTGCTTTATTCTTCCCACCACCTCAGCTAGGGAGGGAGGAGGCAGGGCCTAGCAAGCAAAGAAATAAATAACATACACATTTAATAGAGTATAATCAAACTCATCTGCTAGTGGAGCATGCTAATTAGCTTAATGAGATTTCTTGGAATGAGAAAATATTACTTATTTCATTAACTGCATGACAATTGTGCTTCTAAATGAATCAAGGAATAAATCTAAGAATTAATATGTAAAAAATAAAATGTTAATAAAATAACACTGCCAGAAAAGTGCTATAAACCAGGAAATCAGGTTAAGTTTAATATTCAGTAATATTTTATGAAATAAATTATATGAAACATGTGGAATGTGATTGCTTGCTTCTAAGACAAGCTGTGGAGAGCTTTTCTTCCAGTGTCTCCCAGGATCCCAGCACTAAAGATTTCTTCTGTAGCAACTGGGCCACAAGCTGAACCTAGGCCCTGCAGGGGAACAGAAAGGGTGATTGCCCATGATGTGGGCTTTTGAGCTTGGGTCCATTAACAGCACCATTTTCTTCATCACTGGGGTGAGGGGTGTGAGGAAGGAGCTGAGGACATGGCTTAGGACAGGGCTGTTTCAATAGACTTCATCCTCTGGGACCTGCCATGTAGGTCTCCAGAGATGCTAGTGGAGTTGTCAGTGGCTCAGACATGTCCTTTCCTGGACCACAGGTGATATATTGAGATGGGCTAGTTTGAGAGTTGCTAGGTTTGGGATTCAGCTGGTAGGCTAGTAGAATTTGATGAATAATAGGAAAATTACTCTGTGAATAATGGGCATATTGGATGAATAATCTCTTGGCAAATAATATCTGATCTGCTTGAGCTGTCAGCAAGGGACATGTGCTGCCTGCGTATGCTGTGGGAAGGCACTGAGTAGTCTGCAGCTTCAAATTTAAGCTTTGTTAAACAAAGCCAAACAAAACCCATATGGTTTATGAATAGAAAAGGTTTTCATGCTGTTAAAAAAATGCAGACATGTAATCAATGGTTATGTTGAGCTGCTGGGTGAGAAAATGAGTTAAAATGAAACCGAACAATCTGATTTCACTCTGTAATGGGGCTAAAAGGAAAAATACAAACAACAAGGTCGGGACCTGCATTTTAATACACCAAAAGGTGCAGAACATCTGTCACCTTAGCAGAGCTCAGAGCCTCCCTTCACCTCCAAAGATAGGAGACCAATGATGGAAGTCCCCAGAGCATTTCTGTGCTCTTTCAGCATGACCCAGGGACCATGGAAAGGTCTGAGCAGATCCCAAACCGCCCCAGAACACAGCACTGTCTGTAAAGCAAACTGGAAGCATTAAAGTGAGAGCCCACAAGCATGGGGAACCTAAATCCTGTGTGAAATGCCCAGTCTTTAACGTGACTGGGGAATGGACCCCATGGGATTTACTGAGCATATCTTCACTGCAGGCTGAATCAGACCCTGCTGTCCAGAGGAGCTCTTTAGGCTCTCACCCCTCCTCACTCCCTGAGCGGCAGCTCTCTTGCACACACAGGGTCACACCTGAACAAGATGAAGCCATCTCCCCCTCTCCCTGCCTGTCTGCTTCATACTCTGGATGTAGCTGAACAAGAAAAAAAGTCAAAGCAGGTGCACAGGGGGTCCGGCTCTGGCATTGCCCTCATCACTTGAACCTTCCCCAGCTTCCCACTCCCATCTGGTTTTCTGCAGTCTGGGTTCTGCTTTGCCACATCGCATCACTCTGCTTGGTGTTTGACCCTTTCCCATAGATTCCCCCAAGCTGCTTTTGTACAGCTACCTTGATTGTGCCAAACCAGTGTGAGAAAATATTTATCTAAGTTCCCTGTGACAAAGAAAATAAGCATTTTTTGTTTGTTTGTTTGTTTGTTTTGTTTTTGTTTTTGGTTTTTTTTTTCGAAAAGAAGGAATCTACACTATGGTGATGTGCTGTTGAAGTGACACCATGTTTGGGGGTGGGTCAAACCAGTTTCCAAGTCAGAATCACAGCCCCAAATACTCTCCTTTCTCTAACAGAGCCCAAAGAATCAAGAAAGCACTTGCCAGTGTCCCCAGGACAGAGTCCACTGCTCAGTCCAGGCTCACACTCTGTGGGCTGACCCCCCAGGACATGAGCATAGCACTGTGCACAGTCATGGCACCACAGCACAGTCAGCTCTCACTTGCTTCTCCATCAACTGAGGCCCAATACCTTCTGCCAAGTTAATTTCCAGTCTTGATCATTCTTTCTGGCTATGTTTTCCGCACAAATGCTGTGCAAGCACTAAGGTCTTCAGCCAGTGCTCTACCAGATCCCATGGCAGAGGCAGAGCTGGAAATCAAACCTGTGAGCCAGAGGACAGTTCCAGATATGAGTGGCATTCAGCGACCCCATTTCTGCTGAGACTGTCTGCATCAATGTCTTTAATTTCTCTGCCATACATAGTACTCTTTAAATGATAGTGATGAGTTTCACCCCACATGGCATTTTCAGTGAACTGCTCTGGATAATGTACACTTTGAAAAGGATAGCTGGAAGCTGCAGTGTTTCTTTGGTCCCCTGAGATTGTTGTTTGTTTAATAAACTTGTATTTTTCTGAACAACACAGCCCATTCTCAAGGTAATCTTAAAGAGCAAAAAATGCCTGCAAACAGAACTGATTAAATATCAAAAAACACAAAGCAACCTGAAAACCAAATGACAGAGCAACCTGATGAAAAATCCAAAAAGAGATTTTGATTAAAATTGATTACAACAGGCAGAAATAAACATCAAAAAATTCAAGATTAAATCCTTCCATCAGTACAGAGATTCACATTCATGGAGTACTCTTATCACGTCAGCCCAACCCCTTCTCTGAAGGTCCCTCGAAACACTGGGGCAAAGAAAAAAAAAAGCTGATGCAGCAGATTTCACAGGAAGATGTAACCAAATGCCCTCACTCCACCAGTATTTCCTTGTGTCTATGACTTTCCAGTTCTATAGCTGCAAAGCATTTTCAGTCTGACTGAACCTGCTTGTTAAACATCAGTGTCATGAGTCCTTTTTTTCTGATGTTCACCTGCCACCTCACCAGACTTTGGAGCAAAGAAAATATTTGTTCATCCAAAGCATTTTGAGATTTTCACTGAGGGCTTCAGCTGGTCTTGCCCTTGCTGAATGCATCCTCCACTGCCACCTTGCAGTGCCTAAAATTTCTGCATATCATGCAAGGGAAGATATGAGGTGGCCCCAAGTTACTGCTGAGAAGTAACATCCTACTGATAATAGTGTCCCCAAGAGAGGGACAGATTTTGCTGTGTCCTCGCATGTCACCTGTGTCACAAAGCAGCTCTGAGGCTGCTCCTGGGTGAAAGAGCTCTGCCAGACTGCTGTCAGTGTGACTCCCCAGGCAGTGTTGTCCTTCCTGGGCACTGGGATACACGGGGGACCATGTGCTCACCAGCTGAAAACTGCAGTATTCTGAACATGAGAGTCGTACAGTGTTCTGGTTGCAGGAAGGTTTGGAGGGGGCTCAGCCTCTCTTAGGGAATATCAGCACACAAAGTAGCTTTGTAGACTTCAGTGGGCTCGGAGCTTCTCCCTCACTCTGCTGGTTCTACTGCCATCCTCTGGCAGCTGTTTTTACATGATACACTCTTCCTTTGGACACACCAGGCCAAGCCTCAGATGAACAAGGAGGGCACTATTCTCTCTCCAACACACCTATTTAACGTTTCCTATCTCCTTTTCCTAGCAGAGGCTTAGAACCTGGACAACTTGCCTACGGCAGGCCACGCTGAAAGGACATCTGGAGCATAATACCCACCAGGTCTCTGTTCCTTGTCTTCAGGGAGGGGACCTATCACTGACCATCTTGGGCAAAGAACAGTGTCTGATAGATGGACAGACTCCTCTGACACTGCCATTCAAATGCAGTTTCCAGACACTCCTTTAAAAGTGCAGAGAGGGTGAATGTAGAAATGCAGACAAGGGACTCCCTGCCCAGATCTACCCAGGACAAAGTGCCATTTTATGTAGGGGAGGGTTTATTTTGGATTTTTAATTAAGCAGCACGGGCTGAATTCAGTTACAGACAAAGCAGTTATTCTGGTGCCAGACAGAGTCCATTTCCACATCACAGGGTTAGTCAATGATAAGCAGGCTAGTGCTGACTTCATCTAGTCACACTGGAGTAAATGCAGTGTAACTCTGCTAAGAGTCACTCTTCTCTAAACAAAGGATCAGGGCAGACTCAACCACAGAATTTTGGTGGCTTTTTTGACCCTAAAGTTTTTGTTATAACCTGCCTGAATATCTCATCACAATTTACATCTGCAGTTTCTCCTTCTCCCACCAAAGCCTTCCTCTGTCTCCTTGATACAGTGTTCTGTATCTCTCAGATTTGTGAGTGAGCCAAGTTATTTGATGGAAATGAGGGCATATTTCAATAAGCATTATTCTGAAGACCTGGAAACTCAACACCTTGCCTTGGTCTGGTGGGGGTCTGGAGGTGCCTTACTGAAGCTGGGGGTAGTAACTTGGGGAAGTATAAGATACTGTCACAGTTGGTCCTCTCATCAGTGGGAAAGGAAGAGAAAAGCTGTTTTTTCTGCAGCTCTGTCTTGCCTCTGTGCAAAGCAGCCTGTATCTTTGAACAATCCTGACAGTGCAGGAAAAAAAGACTCCTGACAAGCCTATAATCCAATTAGCTTCTCGTTTTCACATCAATTCAGTTCTAGCTCATGAAATTGCTTGTCATTTATCCATCACTTCAAGAGACTCCAGAATCTGATTGTCCTTCCTGAAGCCAGAAATCAGACACTAACAACAGGACCCATTAGAGATGTCATTCAGGGCTTCCACTTCTGCTCTCCCAGATAATGGATGAAGTTCTGTAGCAGATTGCAGCTCTGGAATAATTCAGGACAATTCATTCCCTTTCTTTGGAGACCGTGTAGGTTTCCCCAAGGCACACTGAGGCAGACCCTACAGATGGCTGTGTCAAGACAAGCCAACGCATCTCAAAACATACACCCAGCTGAAGCAGTCCTGAGTTTTCAAAGTAATTACTTGCACTGACAGTTGGGCTTTTTTACTTATTTCATTTATTTAATTATTTATTTATTAATGTCTAATTTATTTGATGAATTTCACTTTTCACCTGTTTACTAATTGCCTTCAGATAGATTGCGAAAATACTGTAGCTATTTGGAGACTAATTCTGGAAAAACTCAAATGCCAAAAAGCCAGAAGCTTCCAAAGGTTGCTTCATATATTCTTCAGTGGTAGATGCCAAGCACTCTGCATAGGAGGGAATTCTGGGGCAGGCACAGAGTTTCCAGCAGGGTGAGACAGAGGAAAGAACCTCTGAGCTGCAAGCAGAAAGGTACCTCATGGCAATGGAAGTTCCCTGTACACATAGAATCATTTGAGTTAGAAGGGACCTTAAAGATCATCCAGTCCCACCCCCTTCCATGGGCAGGGACACCTTCCACTAGACCAGGTTGCTCAAAGCCTCATTCCCCAAAGAGTCCTGAGCAGAGAGAAACCAAATCACTTCCTGAGGATCACTGAAAATTTGCTGGATGCAAAACACTTGCAGTCACCAGTGGTGAGAGTTTTGGACAATGACCTACAGCCTTCTATCCACCCAGACTTCAGTGCATTTGTCCTACAGAACTGAGATACTCAAAGTCCCAGTGTGAATATTTTTCACACTGTTACCCCGGGGCAAATGTTTGTGTTTTGTTCTGCCTTTATTAGAGAGACAATGTGGGGACCTAGCTTGGTGATGCTTCTATACACATGTATGTATGGGCTCCAGCTGATAGCAAACAGTCTGCCTGGAGTCACCTTTCTAACAAAGTGAAAGGCTTGAACTTTCCTGAGCAGTTTGCAGCCATGTCCTTGCAGCTGATAAGGGCTGGAGGACCAAGGCTGATGGTATAATTGCTGCAGACAGTAGTACTGTCACACAAGGGGACTCTTCCCTGCCACATGTCTGGGAGTGCCCACCTCATGGAACTGGACAGGCCCTGTCCCCAGAGTCCCTGTTCATGGCCCTCCTCCTTTGAAATTATTGGCTTCTTGCCTTGCACTTTGGAGAGCTGTCAAATCATAGAATAATTTGGGTTGGAAGAGGCCTTTGAAGATCATCTAGTCCAACCCAGATGTAGTGAGCAGCGACATCTTTCACTAGATCAGATTATTCTAAGTCCGGTCAAACCTGACTTTGAGCACTTCCAAAGATGGGGCATCCACAGGTTCTCTGGGCAACCTGTTCCAGTGCTTCACCACCCTCTGTGAAAAAATGTCTTCCCTACATCCAATCTAAACCTACCCTCTTTCAGTTTAAAACAGTTGGTCTTGTCCTGTCACTACAGGCTCTGGTAAAAAGTCTTTCTCTATATTTCTTATAAACCCCCTTTATGTACTGAAATGACACAATAAGGTCTTATCGAAGTCTGCTCTTTTCCAGACTGAACACCCCCAACTCTTCCAGCCTTTCTTCGTAGGAGAGGTGGTCCACCCCTCTGATCATCTTCCTGGCCTTCCTCTGCACTCACTCCAACAGGTCTAGGTCTTTTTTACAGTGGGGGCCCCAGAGCTGGATGCAGAGCTCCAGGTGGTGACTCATGAGAACAGAGCAGAGGTGCAGAATCACCTCCCTCAACTTGCTGGCCATATGTCTTTCGATGCAGCCCAGGATGTGATCGACTTTCTGGGCTGCAAGCACGTATTACCAGCTCATATCCATGTTTTCATCTACCAGTATCCCCAAGTCCTTCTACACAGGGCTGCTCATACCCTTTGAAGCGGGGCTACAAAATGCAGTATAGCTTCAGATGAAGGTTTGCAGGATAGCAGAGCAGTCCGGTATGAACCAGCACCAGCAGAGTATCCTAAGTCATCATCCCGCATAAAAGCCAACTTCTGTCCTTGACTGAGCATTGCCAGAGTCAAGAAGGGTGCAGTGCTGCAGCTGTCACTGCTGCACTGCTGAGGCTGGGATATGTTTTTTCACCAGGATTAATTTCAGATAAATTACTTTGACCCTTCCTCCTCTGGCTGTTTTTTAGTTTCTTTAGGGAAAGCTCTCTGGTGACTCAAGGAAATCCTTGTCTCTTTACCACCCACAGAGCAGCATTCAGTGCCGTACCCTATGTGTGTTTATGATATCAACTCCTGAACTCCTGTTCAGTTGTGGCAATAACATTTCTTAGGGGTGTGAAGATCATTAGAGACCTAGCCATTCCAGAACAAGATCTTAAAAGTGTTTAATAGCTTTATAACCCTTTCCAAAGGGATTATTCCCTTCTTTTTCCTTCTTTTTCTGTACTTGGCATGGCACTAAAGCAATCTAACAGTGGTTTTAAGTCCAACAGAGACAGCCTGTAATTCCCATTTATAAATTGTAAGTAAAGGCTTAGCTTACTTGTGAACACAGCCCCTGCTGCATGACCCATTATCTCCCTGACACCATGGTCTTCCTGTGGAAACCGGCAGAACCTCCTGCACAGTTCACATCGGAGCCGCATAGCTGGATCCACACCATTGTGTAGGATCTAGGCATCTTAAGACCCTGTTTGCCTTCTGTGAGGAAGAGGCTCACTCTAACACATTGTCAGTGATGTATTTCTTCCCTCTAATTAAAATTCAGTACTGTGCCTGTTGCATTTAGTTTTGGGCAAATCATGGGCAAAATCCCGCAGTGGTAGAAGCTGGGTCATACACAGACCAAGACACCTTCAAGCATGATCCCTACTGCTTTCCAGGAACAGACTGGAGGAAGGAATTCCTGATAGAAACATTCAGGAAAACATCTTTAAATGGCATCTGCCAGGGATGATCCATCATTTACCACTGCTTATGCCCTGAGCATACCACCAAAAAAAAAAAAAACCCTCCACACAAAAAAACCCTCCACACAAAAAAAAACCACAAAAAAACACCAGTACCACATGACCAGCACCCAGACAGAACAATTTGGGTTTTGAACAAGGGATGTTCTCCTCTAACAGACTGCTGAGCAACTGCAGCTGGGAAATTATTCACAGAAACTCTGCACTGAGTGATTTCATAAATGTGAGAAATCTGCCCACGAGCAACATGTGAGCAGAACAGGAGTTACACACCAGGAAAAAGCTTTGTGTGAATTCTTCTTCTCCCTGAGCCTTTCAGAGCTTTTATTTCATCACCCTTGATATTAGCAGGTCAGGTTGCATCCAGAAGCAAGACAGAAAACGTGGAAGAACACCTATTTTGGAAGTAGGAGAAAAAACTTGCTGCCAGTCTTTGCTGATTCAGGGGGACCCTGTATTTGGTCTGATCTGATAATACCCATTGTTCTCTCTTACTGAGAAGCACCAGGAAAGGTGAGCTGTTTGGCTTGCTCTGTGCATGTGAAACCTGATTTGCCAAGGGCAAAAAAACCCTGAGATGATATTTTGCAGAGACCTGAGAGGCCCAGATTCGCCCCGCCCCCCCCCCCCGAGCTGACCTGAGTAATGCTTCCTGAGGTGACTAACCCCCTGCACTGACAGCAGATGGCAGGGTAGAAGAGACATGAACTGGGGAGTGTGTGCAGAGTAAGTACACACCTGACATGAAGAACTGCTGATTGCTACACTCTGAAGTATACTCAACATAGTGACAGAGGATGCAGAGAAGGCAGAGTTGCTGAATGTCTTCTTTGCTTCAGTCTTGAAGGATGGCTAAGAATTCATCTTGCTAAGGATGGCTCTCAGGAATCCCAGATCCTGGAGGTAAGAGAGAGAGCCTGGAGAAAGGAAGACCCTCCCTTGGTTGAGGAGGACTGGGTTAGAGATTATCTAGGCAAACCTGATATGCACAAATCCATGGGCCCTGATGGGATGCACCCATGAGTGCTGAGGGAGCTGGCAGAAGTTATTGCGAAGCCGCTCTCCATCATCTTTGAAAGGTCATGGAGACCAGGAGAGGTGTCTGAGGACTGGAGGAATGCTAGTGTCATGCCAGTCTTCAAAAAGGGCAAGAAGGAGGACCCAGGAAACTACAGGCCAGTCAGCCTCACCTCCATCCTTGGAAAGGTGATGGTCCATCACCTGGATGTCATCTCTAAGCATGTAGAGAAAGAGAAGGTTATCAGAAGTGGTCAGCATGGATTCACCAAGGGGCAGTCATTCTTGACCAATCTGATAGCCTTCTACAAAGGCATGACTTGCTGGGTGGATGAGGGGAGGGCAGGGGATGTTGTCTATCTTGACTTCAGCAAGGCTTTTGACACTGTCTCCCATAACATCCTCATAGGTAAGCTTAGGAGGTGTGGGTTAGATGAGTAGACAGTGGGGTGGATGGAGTACCAGCTGAATGGCAGAGCTCAGAGAGTTGTGACTGGGGGCACAGAGTCTAGTTGGAGGCCCGTGACTAATGGGGTTGCCTGGGGGCTAGTACTGGGTCCAGTCCTGTTGAACATATTCATCAATGACCTGGACAAATGAGTAGAGTGTACCCTCAGCAAGTTTGCTGATACCAAACTGGGAGGAGTGGCTGATATGCCAGAAGGCCATGCTGCCATTCAATGAGACCTGGACAGGCTTGAGAGTTGAGCAGAGAGGAACCTAATGAAGTTCAACAAGGGCAACAGTAGGGTCCTGAACTTGGGGCAGAATAACCCCATGCAGTGGGACAAGTTGGGGGTTGACCTGCTGGAAATCAGCTCTGCAGAGAGGGACCTGGGATTCCTGGGGGACAATCCATTGACCATGAGCCAGCCATGTGCCCTGTGCCCAAAAAAGCCAATGGTATCCTGCTGTGGCCAGCAGGTTGAGGGAGGTTATCCTCCCCTCCTCACTCCACCCTGGTGAAACCAGATCTGGAGCACTGTATCCGGTTCTGGGCTTCCCAGTTCAACAAAGACAGGGAACTACTGGAAAAGGTCCAGTGGAGAGTACGAGAATGATCAAGGGAATGGAGCACCTCTCTTATGAGGAAAGTCTGAGTAAGCTGGATATGATTAGCCTGGAGAAGACTGAGATGGGATCTCATCAATGATTATAAATATCTACAGGGAGGATGTCAATAAGATGGGGCCAGACACTTTTCAGTGGTGCCCAGCAACAAGACAAGGGGCAACAGGCACAAACTGGAGCACAGGAAATTCCACCTCAACATGAGGAAAAACTTCACTTAGAGGGTGCCAGAGAACTGGCACAGGCTGCCCAGAAAGCTTGTGGAGTCTTCTCAAAATATTCAAAACCCTCCTGGATGTGTTCCTGTCCAACCTGCTCCAGGTGAACCTGCTTTGGCAGGAGGGGTGGACTAGATGATCTCCAAAGGTCCTGCCAACCCCTACCATACTGTGATTCTGTGATTCTGTGGACACACTCTCTCAGGGAGAGCTTCAGTTTAATGGGGTATGGGCACCACTGAACACCATCAGAAGTCCTTTGTGGTGTCCCTGATTGCTTTCATCTCCATCTCCTTTTATTCTTGAGGAAGTAGATTTTGCTCTGAGCTGCTCTCAGAGCAATGACAGTCCCCGGGAACATGTCTAAAATGGTTGATGAGCACTGCATGACTGTAGTGTCCTCCAAAACCTATGGAGCAAACCTGAATCGCTGTTTGGCCCTAGGAAACCCCAAGTTTTAGCCTGCTAAAGCTTCCTAAGATGAGTTTCAATGGATATGTTTAACTGGCACCAGCTTTCTGTGAGGAAGACCAGAGCTATCACTCCTTCACAGACACTCCCTGGTAGTTGTCCTTCCTAAAACAGAAGGACCTTGGAAATGTCTATATTTGGGTGATGAAAGGTATTCAGGACTGCTGTGCAGTCCTGAGAGAACTTTGAAATCTTCCTAGCATGCTTTACTCAAAAAGCCATCACAAAAGTGCAGAAATTTTCTCACAGATATTGTAGTCGAGGCATTAACATGTCAGAATGGGGTCTCAGGAGTGATTGGGACTGGTCCTGATCTGAACTAGCTTTAGGTTATGTTTTCTGTGATAACAGTGATGTGATTGTAATCTACTCTGGGTTACATCCACCCTGTGGTAAAGCCCTAACAAACCCACATTTGTTTGCACAACAAACCATAGACCTTTTCGTTTAGGGGACGGGGAAGCTACTGAGGTTTTACTTGGGAGTCAGTGAAAAGAGAGCAGAGTATGGTATGAAAACATGTAGAAGTAGACTCAAGTAATCCTAGGAAAAAGAAGGAAGAAATCCTCACCATGAGCATTGTAATCCTCTTCATGGAGGATTCTGGATGACGGCAAATTGTCATAACGACATCCAGGGGTGCTGTGAGGACCCTGAGAGTCACAGAAAGTGCGAACATAGTCCCAGAACACTTGTTGGTACTAGCAAGTTTTTGTATTACAAGTTTACCATTTTATTCAGGATGTTTTTCTGTATTAGATAATGTGGACTATTAGACTACTAAAGCATTACTTAAATTAACAAATTCTTTACTCCATATATATAAGATGTGTTTCTTTTTACTCACAATAACATTTTGACTCTAACAGTCTGATTTAATATCCTTCCTGCAGACGATGAAGGAATCCTACAGGAGGATCTTTGAAGTCAGATACATTTCAGAATAAATCTGCTGAGCAGGTAGAGGTTGCACTGGGAGTACCCCCAGTCTGCGGCTTGCCAGGTGAAGTGGGCAAGTTGGGTCAGTGAGTCTAAAGATGAAAGGCAGAGGTTGAATGGCAGCTTCCAATGACAAGAGATAGTTAAGGTCAGACTATTAAGTGTTTCAAATGTGAGCACGGGGCAGGCGGCTGCAACGGGAGTCTGAAGGTTCAGTTCAGCCTGCTGGAAGGCCAAGTCACCTTGGCTTTATCAGACCCTTAAGGTGTCAATCATGAGCAAGGTGATTGGGGTTCAAGTATTTGCTTTGCTGTAAATCCCCTGGATGACTCTTAGCATCTATGCTTCTTTTTTTGTGCAGTGAATAAAATGCTCATATGTCTGTCCTGGTGGAGCTGGGCAGGTTGATATATCCCACCAAAAGACTGGAAATGCAGGGGTTGTCAAGATCAGACAAACGTGATGTATATATGTATATTTGTGAAAGGGAGTTTCAGGTTTACATACTGATTTGGTGAAAGACACCTTTTCTTAATTTGACATGAAATGGGTGTCTTTGGTGAAAGACACCCATTTCTTCAATGACACTTGTTATATTGCTTCAAGTCAATATAACACCAGAAAAAAAATTCTGAGCAGAAATTAGGCAAAAATATTCTTCTCCACTGCACTGGAGGCTTGGCCAGGTGACAGGTAGGCAGCATGCTTTCCACTCTAGCACCCCATGCATACAGAGCTTGCATCCACCAAGCTGTTCTCTCTGAGGCACCTCAGGGGAACTGTCTTTGCTTTGAAACTGGAGTCCATGAATGGAGTTGGGTAGTCATCAAAGGCTGTTGGATGAATTACTTTGCTGTTGGATGAATTACTTTTGAAGATGGAGTCTTCAGTGTCTGTGATTGGTAAGGGTGACCTAACAGAAATCTGCAATTGTTTGAAGGGTTGTTACAAAGGCAATGAAGTCAAACTTTTCGATAGTGTGAACAGTATGAAAAGCAACAGTACCCAAAAATTATGGCTGAGGAGGTTCAGAATGGACATTAGGAAAATAATTTGTTCAGGAATGTTGAGCAGAACTGCAAGAGGTCACCCAAAGTGGTTGTGGGATTTGCCTCTGGAAGTTTTCAAGACTCAAACAAAGCCATGATGACCAGATCCAGAGTTAGCAAGATCCAGCAACATCCATCTGGCCCAGCAATAACTCTATTCCAGCTGGGAGTCCCTTCCCAGCAACCCTTCACAGTTTTCTTTTCCTAGATGGTTCTGAAGAATTTCTGGAGAAACCAAACTGACAGATAGAGATGAAAACTGGTGCTGCATATCATGGATGACATGTTTCAGGGTGACACCAGACTCAAGCCTAAGGAGTTACAACTCTGATTTAAATCAGAGACAGCCTTCATCCCAAAAAACATTTCAGCTCCACCAGTACCCCTGTCTGCTGTCCAAAACACATAGCAGTATTAGTCAGCAGATGGAAAAAATGTCTGTTGTTCTGGCAACAAATTATTTCCAGGTTTGGTAATGAGCCAAAACAGAGGAGCAAAAAGACAGATTGCAGGTAGTGGGAAACTTATCTCTAGAGTAAGATTTATTAATTAATCAAGCAGACACACCCAGGTTCATTTCATACTTTTGACCTAGATGCAGACTGATTTTAAAACATCCCATATCTCCACTCTAATTCAAGGTCTCATCAGCATATGCACAGTTGTGTACCAGGGATTAGGAATCACTGGAGCTGTGTATTCATCCAGACTGCAATGGTTGGCTTGAGCTGGTCACTTCCATCACCTTCTCTTCATTTTGCTGAACTGCCACATCTCCCATTTGGACACTGCAGAGGGGACTCAGTTTCTGAAAGTCCAGTGATATTTGGTGACTTCCAGAAAAATTGGGTCGTGTTTGAGTTGACTCACAAAGGTGAGGTGAAGGCAGGGTTTTCTTATGGTTAGAAATAGTCTGTGGCATTTGAGAGAATGCCAGGCAGCACAATTGTATACCAGTCAAGTTGTTAGACACATGCCACCTTCCCTGATTGTCCCCTTGCTCAACATAGTCTCACTCAGTTCCCCAGCCTGCTAGCAGAGCCTTGGGAGTGAAGCATTACATACTGCTAAGGAATATACAATTAGAGATCAGTTTTGGGCCAGATAAGATGCATCCAACGGTGTTGATGGGTCAGTCTGTTGTCAACACGAAGCTCTTTTCTAACATCTTGGAAAAGTCATTGCAACTGGGAGAGGTTCCTGATAACTAGGAAAAGGCAAACATCATACCTATCTTCAGGAATGGCTAAAAGAATGACCTAAGGAACTACAGGTCATTCAGCCTCACCTCAGCCTTTGAAAAGGCAATGAAGCAAATCTTTTGTGTGCTTGGGGAGAGTCAGTGGTGACTGACCAAGAGCAATACCAATCTGTGTACTACAGAAGGAGGTGACTGCAGTATTTTCAAGTCCTTTATTTTGATGTGAAGCAGTGAAATGTGTTCTCACCAGTAGCTAGAAATCCCTCAGTCCTCTGATTCTTCTCTGATTCATTAAACATTAGTTTAATTCTGAAGGGCAGCATATTTCCAGAGTGTTGAAACTGGAGGTGAAGGAGAACCTTCTGCTATTCAGAATGAAAATAGCATGGCTTTAACAGCCACTGTTTATCCTTATGATTGTTACTTCTCAAAACAAAAGCTTGTCTGTGGCCTAAAATAAATGTGTGCATTTATAAACCTTGGTAATCACAGAAGAAACAGTCAAAGCATTGCTTGGAGAGATATGATTATTGCAAGAATGAGAGGAACAACCAGCAATTACAGATGGTAAAGAGAATCTGAGATCCTTTGGAGTCAAAGTAGTTTCTAATGAGAAAGTGGAAATGATCATAACTGAAACAGTTCAATACGGGCACTACCTAGGAGAGTCTCTTCTGACTTGATCCAAAGTCAGGGTATATTAGGATGGAGGAAGGGCAGAGTTCTGAAATGTAGAGGAATTTTTAGGTAACCATGGTCACGAAGTGCTAATACAGGCCTGCATGCACAACCCAGGCTACTTCAAGGACGATGTGTCCTTGAGCATGTAGAAGAAGAAAGTAAGATGTAAGCAAACAAAAATGCAGAGATAAAGGAGGGTGTCTAAACCGCCAAGGGAAGGAGTGTTTTTCGTGTGGCTGGAGCTTTGTAGCCAATTAGAAATAGAGATAAGGAGCGTGGACAGTGTAATGTAGCCAATTATTAAGGGGCTGATGGCACGTGGCACGGTGTAACACAATAAATATCCAGGCATTGTAATCAAGTTAGAGCTTTTTGAGCATTGAGCATTACCTCTGTGAGGACGTCTCTTTGACTCTGCGCCCAACCTCCCGCGATCGACTCCCTACACTGAAAGATAACATATGAACCTATCATTTTTAAGGGAAAGTTTCATCATTAAAACCTTAGATGGATGGATGTTGTTCAAAGTATCACTTAACTTGTTAGAAGCACCTAAAACAGGAGCAGGCACCTGATGATCTTACACTCTGTGAAGAATAGGTCTGAGGGATGTTTACGTATTCCCAGTGGACTGGTTCCCCAGTGTTGTGGTTTAACCTCAGCTAGCAAAATACCATGGAGCTGCTCTCACACCTCCCCCACACCCCGCTTCCTCCAGTGGAGGGGGACAATCAGTGGAAAAAGGCAAGGAAGCTCATAAA
>NW_010271195.1:0-12654 GCF_000690775.1 Eurypyga helias
CAACCCAGGTGCAGGACCTTGCATATGAGCCAGAAACATGAGCTTGTAGCCAAGAAAGCCAACCGTATGCTGGGCTACATCAAAAGAAGCATGGCCAGCAAGCAGGTTGAGGGAGGGGATTCTCCCCCTCTGCTCTTCTCTCATGACATCCCACCTGCATTACTGCATGAAGCTTTGGGGCCCTAAACATTAGAAGGATATCAATCAGTTGGAGTGAGTCCAGAGGAGGCCACAAAGATTCTCAGAGGGCTGGAGCACCTCTGCTATGGGGACAGGCTGAGAGAGTTGGGCTTGTTCAGCCTGTAGGAGTCTGTTCAGTTGCAAGGAAAGCATACAACAGTCTTCTAGTACCTAAAGGGGCCCACAAGAAAGCTGAAGAGGGACTTTATACAAGGGATAATGACTTTAAGCTGGAAGAGGGTAGATTTAGATTAGATACAAAAAAGAATTTCTATGGAAGGGGTGGTGAGACATTGGAACAGGTTGCCCAGAGAAGCTGTAGATACCCCATCCTTGGAAGTGTTCAAGGCCAGGCTGGATGAGGCTTTGAGCAACCTGGTCTAGTGGAAGGTGTCCTTGCCCATGGCATGGGGTTGGAACTAGATGATCTTTAAGGTCCCTTCCAACCCAAACCATTCTATGAAAACTTGGTCATCACAGTAACAACTGGAGGTGAGAATGGCAGCTGCCCTGTAAATAACCCAAATGGAAGACACACTGCCCAAGAGACTGAAAAGGTCACTTGAAGCTGCCCATCATGGCCCTAGGAACAGCAGCCTGGCAAATAAGGAACCACAGGCTGAAATAGCATGTAAAGTTCTAGACAAGGCCAAGGTTGCCCAGGATGTCAAGGCAAGACCTTACATTGTTCTCAGGATGCTGCCTTTGTTAAGAGGGGGAAGAACTGACACAGGTGCCCCAAGAAGTGATGAGGAAAACAAAACCAATGTGTGATTTTGTGAGGAGAATAAAAAAGAGCATCTGCATAACAGCCTAGAGATAAACAGGATGCTTGTTTGGCAAAGTTAAAGTAGTTTATCTGGTTTAAAGACAATGCAGAAAAATGGGTTGAAAGGTTGTGACTAGGAATTAGCCAACCAAGAATCTGTGCTTAGAGTATTAACTGTAGTTATCTGAGAACTGAAAAGTCATACAACCACCATCTCATACTAACATTTTGTAGCTTTGTTGTTTGCCCTTTGAATAGTTAAACATATATTTATGAAAAATACTTTCTTTTACTCAGATGATGAGCTTAAAAGTAAGAAGAGAATCCAGTACACAATACATCTTGTTCCTGAATGTGTCAGTCTTCTTCCTGTAAGTGTCTACTTTCACTGTCTTACTACAAAGGTGCTGTTCAATACCCTCAGAGACTGTCCACCAGCAGTTCTGTCCCATAGAATTTGCAGGACACATTTTCTGTTACAGCAACAACAGTCGCTGTCCTCAATAAATAACACATGCAGAGCTGTGACTACTGGGTTTGATATTCACAGAGCAATGAAACCACGTCAGCCCTGAGACACTGAGCGGGAGTACTGAGAGGCAGAGAAAACAATTAGGTCTGCTGAAGCCAAAACACATTTGAGTCACACTATTTCTTCTGCTGTAAATGTTATTAGTAGCTATTGATTCATTTCACTGGTAACCATGCAGCAAATCAGAGGCTTTAAAACATTCTGCTTGGGTGGGAATTTTGATGTATACTGGTCTGTGCAGTGGCTGTAAATTGCCCTCGTTCTTTATATAAGTGTAATTAAGTTAAATGTCATGAAAATGAAATATTCTGGAAAAACTAGCATTATTTCCTTATGTGGTCTGAGCAGCATATTAGAACTATGGGTTTCTATAAGGAATAGCATGCCCATAAACAAGTACTGAATATGAATCCATATTAAAATTACTAATTAAAATTAAAAGAAGGGAAAGATTTTTGGAGATTAAAATGTGACTACCTCAGATGAGCAGATCTTTCAAATCTCAGCTGTCCCTGTTGAAATGAACAGAAATATATAGAATCATAGACATGTTTAGGTCAGAAAAGACCTTTAAGATCATCGAGTCCTACCGTTAACCTAACACTGACAGGTTCACCACCAAACCATGTCCGTAAGCACCTCATCCAGATGTCTTTCAAATACCTCCAGGGATGGTGACTCAACCACTTCCCCGGGCAGCCTGTTCCAATGTCTGATAGTCTTTTCAGTGAAGAAATTTTTCCTAATATCCAATCTAAAGGTTCCCTTGTGCAACTTGAGGCCATTTCATCTTGTCCTATCATTTGTCACTTGGGAAAAGAGACCAACATCCATTTCTCTGCAACCTCCTTTCAGGTAGTTGTAGAGAGCCATAAGGTCTCCTCTGAGCCTCCTCTTCTCCAGGCTAAACAACTTCCATTTTCTCATCTTCTCCTCACAGGACTTGTTCACCAGCCCCATTGCCCTTCTCTGGACACGCTCTGGCACCTGTGTCAATTCTTGCAGTGAGGGGCCCAAAACTGAACATGGTATTTGAGGTGTGACCTCACCAGTGCCCAGTACAGGGGGACAATCCCTGCCCTGGTCCTGCTGGTCACACTGTTCCTGATTCAGGCCAGGATGCCACTGACCCTCTTGGCCACCTGGACACACTGCTCACTCATATTCAGCCAGCTGTCGACCAACACCCCCAAGGCCTTTTCTGCTGGGCAGTTTTCCAGCCACTCATCCCCAAGCCTGTAGCATTCTATGGGGTTGTTGTGGCCCAAGTGCAGGACCCAGCACATGGCCTTGTTGAAGGCTTCACACAGCTGGTCTCAGCCCATAGATCCAGCCTGTCCAGATCCCTCTGAAAAACCTTCCTACTCTCAGGCAGATCAATGTTACCACCCAATTTGGGTGTATATCATCTGCAAACTTAGTGAGGATGCACTCAAACCCCTCATCCATATCGTTAATAAAGATATTGAACGAAACTGCCCAAGTACTGAGTCCTGGGGAACACACTGAACCCTGGGGAACACACTGAGGCCTGGGGAACACACTGAGGCCTGGGGAACAGTACTGAGCCACTTGTGACCAGAAACCAACTGGATTTAACTCTATTCACCACAACTCTTTGAGCCATCCAGCCAGTATTTTACCTAGTGAAGAATGAGCCTGTCCAAGCCATGGATTTCCAAGCTGGTTTCTCCAGGAAAATGCTGTGGGAAACAGCCTTTACTAAAGTCCAGGTAGACAACACAGTCTTTCATCCACTGAAGAGGCCACCTTGTCATAGAAGGAGATCTGTTCAGTCAAGCAGGACCTGCCTTTCATAAACCCATGCTGACTGTAGTCGATCACCTTGTTAGCACTCAAAACGATCTGCTCCATAACCTCCAGCACTGAGGACAGAATGACAGGCTTATAGTTCCCTGCATCCTTCTTCCGGCTCTTCTTGTAGGTTGGCATAACATTTGCTGACTTCCAGCCAACTGGGTCCTCCCTGGTTAACCAGGACTGCTGAAAAATAATGGAAAGTGGATGGAAAGTGGCTTGGCGGACACTTCCCGCAGCTTCCTCAGTACCCTTGGATGCATCCCATTGGCCTCATAGATGTGTGTGTCTAAGTGGTATAGCAGTTTGCTAACCATTTCCCCTTGGATTATGGGTGCCTCATTCTGCTCCTCATCCCTGTCTTCCAGTTTAGGGGCCTAGGTTGCCAGAGAACAACTGGTCTTACCATTAAAGACTGAGGCAAAAAAAGCTTTGTGTGTCTCAGCTTGTTCCTCATCCTTTATCACTATTTTTTACCCTGCCATGTAATAAACAATAGAGATTCTCCTTAGTCCTCCTTTTGTTGTTAATGTGTTTACAGAAACATTTCTTATTGTATTTTATGGCAGTAGCCAGATTGAGTTTTGGTTGGAGTTTGGCCCTTCTAATTTTCTCCCTGTATAACCTCACAACATAGAATCACAGAATGGTTTGGGTTGGAAGGGACCTTAAAGATCATCTAGTTCCAACCCCCCTGCCATGGGCAGGGACACCTTCCACTAGACCAGGTTGCTCAAAGCCTCACCCAGCCTGGCCTTGAACAATTCCAGGGATGGGGCATCCACAGCTTCTCTGGGCAACCTGTTCTGGTGCTTCACCACCCTCAATGTGATCCATTTCTTCCTTATACCCGACCTAAATCTTCACATTTTCAGTTTAAATCTGTTAGCCCTTGTCCTGTCACTACAGGCCCTTGTAAAAAGTACCCCCCAGCTTCCTTGTAGGTCCCCTTCAAGTCCTGAAAGGCTGCAATAAGGTCTCCCCGGAGCCTTCTCTTCTCCAGGCTGAACAAGACCAACTCTCTCAGCCTGTCCCCATAGCAGAGGTGCTCCAGCCCTCTGAGCATCTTCGTGGCCTCCTCTGGACTCACTCAATCAGTTGATATCCTTCTTATGTTGGACCCCAGAGCTGGATGCAGTATTCCACCAGGTGGGGTCTCCCAAGAGCAGAGTAGAGGGGGAGAATCCCATTAGCCTCGACCTGCTGGCCACACTTCTCTGGATACAGCCCAGAATACAGTTGGCTTTCTGGTCTGCGAGCACACACTGCTGGCTCATGTTTCAACTTTTCATCCACCAGTACTCCCAAGTCCTTCTCCTCAGTGTCTCGATCCACTGTCCACCCAGCCTATTCCTCTGTTTGGGACTGCCCCAACCCAGGTGCAGGACCTTGCACTTGGCCTTGTTGAACTCCATGAGGTTGGCAGTGGCCCACCTCTCCAGCCTGTCCAGGTCCCTCTGGATGGCATCCCTTCCCTCCAGCGTGTCGACTGCACCACACAGCTTGGTGTCGTCAGCAAACTTGCTGAGGGTGCACTCAACGCCATCATCCATGTCACCGACAAAGATGTTAAACACTGTCAGACCCAACACTGACCCCTGAGGAACGCTGTTCGTCACTGGTCCCTATCCTTTGAGAAGAGTTTATAGCCATCTATTGCAGCACTCCAGTGGTATGTCATCCCACCATGTTTCTGTGATGGCAAGTGTATCACACTTTTCCTGCTGCACAATGGTTTCAAGCTCCTCCTTTTTGTTGGCTATGCTATGTACATAGGTAGAGTTCAGCTGGGCTACTGATCCCACCACCTTTTTGGGGGGGGAAGTCCTAATTACTACATGGCCATTCTCAGGCACTTCCATGGCTTATAATACATCAGTAACCCTTGTGTTTTTGCTGCCACATGGATCTTCATCCACCATGTCTACTGACACAGCAGACGGAAGGACCTTGCTAGCACACCGCTAGCATATCAGGAGCAGAAAGTAAGTTTGACTGAGAGGAACATAAGCAAGCCAGGGGCAACTTAGGCTCATTCCCTTGTGTAACCACCAAACATATTCACAGTATGCTATATGTTCATAATGTATAATATAATATGTGCATTATGTGAATTTGTTTTTTACTGTAACAAGAACAGTGCTATATGCACTGCACAGGGATGACCCCACAATGAGGAAAGTGGAAATCTCCAGGGTGGCTGTGGTGCCCTAGCACAGTACTTGTCTTCTGGAGGGACGTGGTCTGGTGCTCTTCTTCCCACCTTGCTGTGCTGATCCATCAGGGAGTTTGGGCAGCTATGAAAATCCAGGATGGGCATGACACTGTTAGTTGAAGGGGTCATTGTAAGCACCTGAGCACACTTTCATTTTAGGTCACTTTTAAGGAAGATATGGATAAAATAGTATTGGAAATGTAAGGTTTCTTCCTAAATCAAACAGCTTAGATGAGATGTGGATGCAGCCAGTGAGACCAACACACAAGGCCTTGTCAAACTTCCTCATGGTTACATCCTTGTTCACATAGAAAGGGTCAGAGGAAGTCAAGTGTTTTGAAGTTTATATTAAGCAGTGTTTTTTCCAATCCAGAAGCTGAAGGAAGCCTAGTTCAGCTTTTTGTCACTACTTTGGCAAACCCTGCCTGGGGACCACCCCAATTATGGCCAGATCTTGGCAGATGGTGGCTGTTAAATAGAGTGATGAAACTGTAATTAATATAGAGGATTTTGACTATTCTGTTACTGGCAAGTTTTGTTCTAGTTTCTCTGAGAGGGCTGCCTACAAGTAGAGGCTTGGGACTAACTGTCATAAAAATTAGGCATGAGAATTAGGAGAGGAATCATTGTCTACTGCAGGCAGGGCTGCTAAACTACACTGAGTAATGGTGCATAAGGCTGTATTGTATTTATGACGACAAGTTAACAGAAGCCTGTAGTTCCACTCAGTCAAGTTGGGTTAAAGATGCACGTGTAAAGGTACTTGATTCAAAAGATCTGGCACTTAATCTAGCTCCCAATAGTGCAAGGATGTATATGACAAATGCATGACTAGAGACTGATTTGTGTGTATCAGACATATGAATGTTCTACATTGCCTACTGACAAGCTTAAAATGCAACTTGCACATACTCTCTATAGAAAGACAAGTGTGAATAGGATATGCTGGATTTCAGTTTCTGGATAGACAGGTCCTGTTATTATTGTGCTGCCAGTGATACATTAATGTTGGGCTCCTTTGCTGCTTGCTGTACTGCTTGAATACAGAAACTGATACAGAATCAAACGGAGTTAATGGCCAGGAATGGCCACAGCCACAGGTGTTTGAAATGGCAGACTGCAGAGGAAAACACAGGACAAAGGTAGTCCTTGCTTACATATTTCTAGATCTTATAGCAAATACAACAGTAAAAAAGTTTCCCTTATTGATTACCTACCAGTAAAACCAGTTTATTACCCATAATCATAGGTGTACAGGCTTTATCAAAAATCTTTTCAAACTATTTCTTTTTTTGGCATGAATGAGAATGGTTTTTAAAAAAAATTTCTTTGTGTTTGTGATGGAAAGGATCTTAAAAAAAGCACCATTTGAAAAAAATGTATCCTGAGGGATTTTTTCTTTCCTACTCTTTTATCCACCTATTATTTTCTTCAACACATTTTATTTTGACAGTGTCTGCATCTTGCCCTTCCATCTAACTTTCCACTGTGTGAAGAGTGTTTTGGAAAAAGAGGTGGGTATTTTTTATTTTCTGACATAAGGACTAGGAAAAAAATTGCCTGATGGAGCTATTACCTTCAAGTACTTTGCCAATCTGATGATAATGAAAGTTATTTCCTTCTGTAGTTAAAAATACACTTTTCAAAGTAATCATTTCACTCCTCCAGCTACTTCTGATGACTCATTGCCCCAAGGCAGGGATCCACAGAATTGTTTGTGAAGTTGACAACCAAAAGAATATTAAAAATATGCCATTCTGTAAATCAATGTTTCCCTGAGTGTGAAAAACAATTAAGTCCAGATGGAGGTGTAAATCTGAAACTGAAACAAACTACATATATAGACCAACATACTAAATAACAGCTTTAGCCATTTGATTATTGAATTTTGAAGATGTTAGAAAACACCTGACATGGCAGATAAAGCAAAATAAGGGCAAATCAATGTTTTGAGAAACACCTGGATACACAATAAGATATAGCATGTAAGATGCTACTTAGATATAAGGAAGAAGTTCTTCCTGTAGGGGGTGGTGAAGCACTGGAACAGGCTGCCCAGAGAAGCTGTGGATGCCCCATCCCTGGATGTCTTCAAGGCCAGGCTAGATGTGGCTTTGAGCAACCTGGTCGAGTGGAAGTTGTCCCTGCCCATGGCAGGTGGTTTGGAACTAGGTGATTTTTAAGGTCCGTTCCAACCCAAATGAAAACCAATCTATGATTCTCTGACAACAGGCTGATAACAACTTTGCAAAACCCACTTAGCCTACCATATGTTTTGTTACATACATATAGTTCAAGTGTTAGGATTTTTCCACCATGTTCATGGACCTTACTTCCTCTTTGGGGCCTGCCCTTTTGGTTAATCAGTCCATCTTCTTTTAAAATGTTTAGTAGATCTCAAAAGGATTTTTAATGAATCAAGTCTCTTGCCCTGTAGAGATACATGTTCAATAGGATTCTTCTAAAAGGCTATGGACAAGCCCATCCCAGTAGCAGGTATAAATTTAGAACTTTCACGAGGCAAAGGCACTCCAACTTGACGGACATCTGCCAAGTTGACTGCTATACTTACAGGTGGAAAACTATGAGAAGCCGGTCCGAAGCAGGATATCTAAAAAACATATAAATCAAACAATCAAAACCTTCATGCAGCACTGTTACCGCTGAGTGCTGAAAATTCCAGCAGAATTGCTCAACATAATTTAAGTATTACTTGACTATACAACAAACTCCTGAAGCAGCCTCTCTGGTGGCAGTGTACCATACATTGTGTGGAAGGAGGTGTAACTTTTATTGTAGCTGTGGTTTATTAACCTTCTGATAAGAAAGTCCCTGAAGAAGTGATGCATTGCAGAGAAGAGAACAAGAATCTCTGTATAAAGCCCACTGTACCTCAGCCACTGGAAGAGAGATGCTTTGATGCATGAGCTCTGCTTGTTGTTATTCTTTCTCACTTCTAATCACCGAAACAGGCTTCTGTGATTGTGGAGGTGGTATGTTGGGTCTGCGCAAAGCAAATCAGCCAGCACATGTGTGGGCAGCCACCTTATTGTAGTTTAGCAAGGTTTGTCAGCGAGCTGGAAGAATGCGTGGTTGGACGAGTGGCAGAAGCAGCTTGAAGCTGTGTGGGGGTGGAGCTGGTGGCCCTGTGCATGCTCTGCCTGTGGACAGGGGAACTGATGCTCTGCTGGAAAGGAGCTTAAATGCTGAGAAATTCCAGTAAGACATAAAAGCTAAAAATAGCAGGCTGGCCCTGAGTCTGGAGTAAATCAGCAGGGATGTGTTGAATCCCTGGATTTACCTGAGTTGAGGATCTCATCCTGTGCCTCTCTCCCTCCCCTTGCACAGCTCTCACAGCATTTTGCAGCATAAGCACACCATCATCTGACCCCATTCCAGTGCAGGGGTAGGAAGTAGAAGAACTTGGTATCATAAGAATTTTGAATATCCACTCTTATGCATTTAGTATAATTCATTATTATATACCTTTTTGAGTAAATTTATTGCTATAAAATGAAATTGTCATGTATAATAAAAATTAGCATTTTTTTCAGCTATCATAGAATGGTTTTAAAAAAGGGCAGATCAAGAGCAAAACTAACATAAAACCATTACAATGAAACAACAGTTGGTGTGATCTGGTCTCAGAAACCTGGATCCTCTAAAACAATCTGTTACCTGAGTTTGCAAAACTATTTTGTACAACTGTTACATGTATTTTCAGAAAACATGCAAGTTTACATGAAGGAATTCTTTTGTCCCTTCTGCTGAAATCATTGCTTAACTTAAGAAAAATTAGTAACATTTTACCTGGAAGCACAGCATGTTCCTGGTTTGAAGTTAATTTAAATAAATGAGAGGCCATCCACTGATGCAATTAATTAATTGTCAAGGCTTTCTTGTATCAGAGTTACTTTTGAAGAGAGAAAAAGAGAAGTATACCTTGCTTTTGAAACTTTACAAGAAAAACGTTTCAAACCCTAAAAAACTTGTCTGTAACCCAGTTGCACGTCTAACATACATTTAATACACATTTATCTGGAAATCAGTAAGAGTTACCTTGACCAACTTCAAACACCCACAGTCTAATAAGGCCACTCATGTTTACAGTCTAAGCTCTACAGGATCAAGGCTTCTGTATGTAGAAAGGACACAAAGTGGGTTTAGGAAGATGTCTCTTTTCAACATCCCAGTTGTTCTGTGTGAATCTCATGTCATCATCCTGTGTGTTTCCTTCAGAACTAGAAAATTTCCAATAATGAGCCCAAGTTTAATAAGATATCTCCATTTGTAGCAAGGAAGTACCGCTCTCTATACTTTAAGTCTTACCATAATGCTTCAAAAAGAGTCATACCAATATGGCATTTCTTAATCTGAGCTTGTTCCAGCTCATCTCCTCTGTTTCTTATCACCATTCATATCCTTGTTTAAAATAGCAGTCTCCACCAATTTTTTTTCCCTGTCATCAATTATTTCTCTCAGCCTTGAGCCCTATTAAACCGAAGCTTTCATACTTTCCATCCATTGTCATCTGTCTCATGCTCAGCTTTTACTTGTGCTTAAAGCACTCCTAGCAAGAAAAAAGTCCACACTGTGATCAAAATGTGGTTAGGATCCTATCCTTTATTCTCTTACTTTCAGAGTAAAATATAAACCTTAGAGGTAGATGAATATTCTGTAATGAAAAGTAAATAAAATTATTTGTGATTACTGTGGTTTATGTGCAAAACTTTGCAAATTATTATATTCAGAACATGCTATAAAGTAATACAGTATGGACTGTTACGAATTACAGAATGCGTATGTATTATATAAAGTCAAAATATAATGTGATTTTAGGTCATCAAAGTGTCAGTGTAATATATACCCCTGAGCTGTTTATAAATAGGTAGCAGCATTGAAAGATTCATAATTTCAGGAGATTTATAAATAGGTATGTAATGTTTTTCCCTGCATGAATAACACATTTTCAATGTTTCATATTACAGCTTGAAAATCATGT
This sequence comes from Eurypyga helias, assembly GCF_000690775.1. Lineage (NCBI taxonomy): Eukaryota > Metazoa > Chordata > Aves > Eurypygiformes > Eurypygidae > Eurypyga > Eurypyga helias. Next base: position 10,517 of record NW_010271195.1, read on the forward strand.
CATACTCATTACTGTACATTAAGCCACATGACTTTAGCTCTTCTCTGAGACAATTAGTGAGGAAAAAACCCCACCAATCCATAGTACATTAATGCTGGTAAAAAAGAAGAGGCAAGGGAGGACACAAAAAGAAAAGTCATCTTCAGTCATGATTAATGTATGCACTGAGTTCCATACAGTCAGCACATGCAGAAATATATTCATACAGTTTATACTGTCAGCTTGGTAGTGATAGAAAAGATTTTCTCTGTGGCCAAAATGTATTTGGAAACAATTCAACTAAAAATTTCAATTTTCCAAACTAATTTTTAGACAGTGCCTTTTAATTTATTTCTGGCTTAGAAACATTCAGATTTTACACAAAGTCCTGTCTGTACTGTTGGGAGTATGGCCTCCAGGTAACTTCAAAAGACTCGTTTTCTCTTTCCTCCCAAGGGAAGATAATACACCCTTGATTCTGCCCGACCCCCGCACCTCTTACCCAGACGCATGTTCCTGGCATGTCTCTGGACATTCTCTTCTGACCACCTGAAGGCACTCGGGGAATGAAAGTGCATTTAGACCCTACCGTCCTGCTGTATGAGAATGCTGATGAAAGTGAATAGCATGGCACAGGGGGACTCATCTCTTCTGGAAGGTCACAAAAATCACAGCCTGATACTCTACCATTAAAACAAATGAAAAACGTCAGGAAGAGACATTAAGCTGCAAATTTAAGACAGGAGATTACAGGAGCCTGGGTGGAGGAAGAGAACAGAGAGGAATAGCTCGCTCTTTCTAACAGGCTGTAAGACCCTAAGAAGTGAACATCTCAGGTTTCTGATAAGTTCAGCATTCTGGGGACTGCAGTTGCTCTTATGGAAGCAAACGCAAAGCAACACTAATGTAAGCCTTAACTGCTTTAGACCGTGGCTTGCTGATGTTTTCTCTGTGGATATCATTGCTCCATGGCATTATTTGCAGGCTCTGGTTTTGCTTTGAAAATAGAGAACAGCTCATCTGAGAATCCAAATGTGACTTTCTTCTTGCTTAAGCATGGATCTGCAATGATCACAATGAGCCAGACTATGGTTTTACAGGGGCGTTTTCCCACTGAGGTTGATTTGCTCTAATGGCTATTGATTCAACAAACTGTAACTTGGAAGAAAGGAGGAGCTGTGAATGGAGCTGGGCTGGAGGAATTAAATTACCCTAATGTAACTTCTAATGGACCTACCAGCGGTGTCCACTCCTTCCAGAAGGCCCCCCAAAACAGCTCTGTCCCTATTTTCAGCCATTATCACAGGCAGTTGCATTGCTAATGCTGTGTATTGATAAAAGGATAAATGCTATTTTGGCTCTCAGTGTCAGGAGGGCTCAGTATCACATTAAAGGCATAGATCGCTGAAGTTCTGTCCTTGAAATAGTCATGGCTTTCAATTTCTTTCTCAGCATGTGTTTAAATATTCCCAAGAGCCCCAAACTGCCTCCAGTTGCTTCCTGTTTAAATAAAAGATGATTCCTCTTTTTATTCTGTGGAATCCATTCAAAGGAAAAGGTCATGCCCAAAGGGAGAAAGCAATTTCCTTATTCTTCATTTCAGTGCTCTAGGGATTTGTAATTTAAGTTTCCCAGAACTGTCTCAATTTTTTTATAATTGATATTGTTTGGGTGTTAGGTTTTTTTTTTTTAAAAATATATTTTGAAGGGGAGAGTTATGTTTGTCTAGTCCTAAAGTAAAACCTTTACAACATTTAGAGTTGTTAAACCCATGGCAGCTCAGAAATGCAACGTGTCTGAGATATCCTCTGATTCAATAGAAACATTATTAAAATAATTTATGTCTTTTAACATTCCTTGTTTCTGTTGATGCCTGACACCAGTGATTATAAATGCACATTTCTTTCCCACTTAATAAGAGGACAGCATGAAGTATTTCACAGGGATGGATTAATGTTTAATAATAAGCATTTCTTAAGTGATGACTGCAAGGTTTTGCTTTTTCAGAAGGTTATACAACATTTTTTTTTTTAACATTGAGGTGACTTGGCCATTAGGCTGATGGAAGAAAATTATTCCAGCAGTCTGCATGTGATGTTTGAAAAGAGGTTTGTTTTCCTCATGAGGTAATAAAGCATACTGATTTTTAAAATTGCTTT
>NW_010271196.1:0-82379 GCF_000690775.1 Eurypyga helias
CACCCCACCCCAGCATTAGGTCTGCCTTTACATGGGGAGAATACTTAGATCACAGGAATATGTCCCAACATTTTAATACAGCAGTGTTTGTGATGTGAAAAACTCTCTAGAGATATTATTTTAAAAACATGAATATTATGGTGTATTTTCTGCTCTCTCTGACATGGTTCTTACTTTCAGTGACAGCTATGAATTTGACTATGGGTGAACAAACTGTGTGAATTTTTGGTAGACAATTATGTGGTTTAGTTTCTTAATTCAGAGAGGCTTGTGGTAAATAATGGCTAGGGTCGGTAAGGGTCTAATGCATAGTGCTTAAAGATGAGGGGTCAGATGTGACTGTTGGTTTGAAAAAGATATGTTTAGAGCAGCCTACAGAGCCCTGACCCCAACTTCATGGCATGTTGCCCAGAGAGTGAAATCCAGTCCAACAATAAATCATCAAAATTTGTTCTATTTGACTGTGTTAAAGCAACAGTCTGTAAAAGCTAGGACCACCAACTATGTTGTTTCTGCTACATATCTGCTGTAACTAAATCACTGCTGCTTTTTATAAGTCAGATGTTACTGAGATGACTGAGAATATAATTTAGCTAGTACAGGACTGTGCTGTTCATCACCTGACAATCTGTGCTTAATTTTCAGTATGGCCTTATCTAGTTTCTGTGGTGAAAGTTTTGCCATATTGAAACCATATTTTGTTGCTTTTCAAATCTTACAACCCTTCAACTCTTGCTATGAAAATTCTAGCCATCATTTCCAGTTATTCAAAAAAAAGAAACCCAAACACTGAGACAACATATCATTTCAGCTCACCCTAAACAAAAGGATAAGAATTTAAAGAACAGTTAATTGTATTGCAAAAGTTTTCCGTTGTTGGAGTCTAATGTTGCTGGACCAGATTTTTTCCTGCTTTCATGGATCTTGAGAAATATCTTCCTTTGTCACCTTGTAAAATTTCAAACTTCTTTTAGTTTGTTTTCTTAGTGTGGAAAAGAGGACAAGATGGCAGTCTTCGAAGAATTCAAGTGAATTTCTTAGGACTGCTAAAGGTATAGCCAAATTTTTTGGGTGGGGTGGGAACATCAATACTTTGCCTAGAAAACACTGCTGCTTAAAACTACTGCCAGTACTAGTTTCAGTTTAGAAAAGCAGTTACCCATCACATTTCTCCAGGTTACTTCTCCATACATTGGAAAGATACTGGAAGTATAAAATGTGACTGCCTAGTCACCTTTGGATGTGTAAGAGCCATCTTATTACTGGAGTGAAAATGTAACCAAACCTCTTTCCTTAGTTGACCATATGATCATGCTTTTGAGTGAGAAGACTGGCTGAGAGGTCATCATAGCCTTCAGGTCCAGGGAGACTCTGGGATATACTATGGGAGAGGTGTTTTGACTGATGAGCTGGTCCTGCTGTAAACAGCAAGTATACAAATGATCTGGAAATCAGTGGTATAGGGTATCATTGATTAACATTAACCAAAGCTAAATCTTTTGTTTATATAACAATGTTGGATTGTGTCTTTTTTTTTTTTTTTTTAATGGAAAAAGGACAAAGTAATTGCCTCCTATGCTAAATTTCTAATTTAAAAGACACTCAGAGAACTCATACAAACACAGGCAGCACTAGTGGCCTCATCCTGCTCCACTCTCTGGCAGACAAGGATGTAGGTGTACTAGTGAGAATACATAAGCTATGCATATATATATGTGTGTATGTATAGAGCCCCTCCCATGAGTTGTGTGACCCTAGTTGCTGCACTCACCTCCCATACACACACATGCACACAGAATAGAGACCCAGGAAAAGAGGTAGAAAGTAATTTAATAAGAAGATATAAGAGACTGTGATGACCAGGTGCAGAGCATATCCAGACAAACACACAGAATAGCAGCTGTTTACATGTGACTGGACCTTTTTTGTCCCCTTGCCCTTCTATTTTCCTACACGTGTTCCTGCACAAATCATCTAGATCTCTCTCTTTCCCCACCTTTAGGTCATCCTCTAGTGAGGGTCCTGTTAATGGGCCTGTCAGGGTATTAGCTGTGCTTCCTGCCCTTCCACACCTCCATCTCTCTGTACTCCTGTGTATAATTTGTATAACATTACAATGTGTATAATATTACAGTGTATAACATCACATGTCTATATATAATGCGCATAATATTACTGTGCAGAAGTAACGGCTCTTTTTGAAACATTTATCAGGTCACCAGGGTCTCACTGGGATGAGAGAGAACTCCAGAGTGGAGATGTTGGCCATCTATCCTGAACAGTTCCAGGTCTGGGCATGAGTCTGAGCAATTTGGGGTTGTCCTGCTCTCTGCCTGCACTGCAGCCACAGAATGTGGCACAGTTATTGAGTCTGCAATGATCTCAGTAAGACATCCTCCTTTATTAGCTCCCCTGACTCCAATTCAGCCTGACATTCTCCTGGATGGGCAAAGGTTCTCAAGGACCTGGCGTGTTTTCCCTAAAACTGGTCTAGATTGTTGGACTGGTAGGAATGTACCAGGTCAATGCTTAAGGGTTTCAATTTTTATAACTGGTTTTGCACAGCTTTAGCTGATCTTAGCAGAGTATTTTGGAAGAGCCAGTTATACCGTGTTGGATTCTGCAGAGATTTGCTACTTCCCCAACAGCAGACATTGAAACACTGAAGGGCTAAAGTTAACTGGCAAAGATGGAAACCTAAGAGGTGAAGGGTCAACCATTTTGAGAAACCTGAGCTTTAACAAGCTCATCTTGCTAGCTTTTAGCATCACTGGAAAGTGAAGGACTGCTGCTCCTGTGTATATCTAGGCTCCTGGTATATCACACCTGTGACATATGTCTCTCCTTCACAAAATAAAACCAGAATATGCTGACTTTTTTACATTGTGGGCCATGTGTTTCAGTGTCATCCAGTGTCATTTTTGCTCCTGGAATCAATATACTTTCATTCACTTCACAGGGAGTTTTTATGGGATTTTTTTCACATTTTTCTCAGTGAGCTGTGCAGATAAATCCTTCGAAGGGCTTTGTCTGTAGGTTACTGTTACCTCTTTTTGAATGGTGGTGTTAACATATGTTATACAGACCCTCAGGACCCACTGCTATGGTAAAACAGGTACCTCTATCATTTTCATATGCCAACTCTATGTAAAGACCTTTATTTATGCTTTAAAAAGGCACTTGCACAACTCTGCAAGTCTGAATATACATGTCTCAATAGCTTTTATTTGCACAAAGCATGTGTGTACGCAGAGCAGGTTCTGCATAAAAAATGTCAATAGAAAATATTTGCAGATGTCTCTCATACTAGCAAAAGTTATCACTAGAAATCAGCACCCACTTTCTAACGAGATCCATTTATTTATCAAACCTGCCGGTAAAATGTCACAGAAATGTCTGTGAGATTGCTCAGCTGACTTGGAAACTCATCTGAGCTAGTTAGCAGGGAAATTTTGGTGACCGCCAAGTATGATGCAACATGAACGCTTTTAAGGTTCTAATCCTTGCTCTTGTTTGCTTAGTGAAAAAGTTTCAACCAGCTGGAGTGATTGGTCTTTCAGTGCCTTAAATCAAATACACCTGAAGGCCTCAAGATGAGAAAAATAAATATTTGCAAAAAAAGAAAAAAAAAAAAAAAGAGGTCTATTTGCCAGGTTCTCTTTAGCTTGTTTTCTCTCTGACACTTTCATTTTCCTGCCTGTACACTCTTCAGAAACTTAAAAGGAATTCGCAGAGATTCTGGACACCTAAAAGCAATATTAAAGGAGCTAATAGGCAGAGCTTGTGAGTTGTAGGAGGAGATGATTATAAGCAAAAACAGGATAGCATTTCAAGACTGTTTTAACCTTTATACTTGCTAGACTGCTTTGAGCTCATTCTGTTCGATAGAAAGAACCAAAATAAAAGTAAACCATAAGGGCAAAAATTTGCAATTTGCTACATTTAATAACAAGGATTAACAAACACTTTATACCTTGTTGAAGAAAAATGATGGACTTTCATAAAATGCATTAAATTGTATTTTCACTGAAATCAAGAAATGTAAAACTCAACAATCTTTTTCTCACCATATTTAGTTATTTGTGAGAAGTTTTTACATAAGTAAAAAAAAGACAGAGATACTTGCAACTTTGTATTTTTTCTGTTACTGTTAATGTGACAGCATTTTTATTGGAACATAGCTGTAGACGGTATCTCTTTGGGTCACTGGGTCCAAAGCCCTACTATTGCAGCCAATGTCAATATATATGGATAATCCCTTCCATAAAACCTGACCAAAGTCTACTAGGAGCTGGGAGTATTCAGACTAAAAACCTATTAGAAGGGTGTTTTTCAGAATTTCAATTCTGTAATGACTACAGAACTTTATATAATTTCCAGGCTAAATTTGTCTTTATCTTTACTTACTAGATAGTCATGTTAATACATACTGTAAAAGGATTAAATTAACAGAGGGATATTGTATGAATTTATGAATCCAGAGAAATTCTCCAGAGCAGGGTTACTGAGCCAATACAAATATTTGCATGGTACTAAAAATTAATGTATGCGGAAGAACATAAATCAAGTAATTCAATGTGAGCTTTTAAAACTTCCCCATGATTTTTTGCATCTCAGTTGAAGAATGTAAAAGTTATGACGGTAGAAAGCTCTGAAAGTGCAACCAGGCCCATTGTTCATATGACGTAGGTTATATTTAAAGAAAACCATAGTGACAGGAATCACTTTGTTTGTTATTTTCATTCATGAAAAGCCAGTGCAAGAGTATTACTTTTAAAGAGGCTTTGAAATGAACTGTAAATAGTTTTGAAGGATTAGAAGTGTACAAACATGCATGTATGAGAGTCTATTCACTTGTGATGTGGGAATAGCCAGATCCAGCACAGACTGTGCCCTTTTCACAAGCCATGCAGGCACAGGAGGCAGAGAGTTTCTCACCTATGAAGGTAGGCACTTCTGTAGGCTTGTAGGGAAGATATCTAAATTGATTTTTGCAAGAATCATCAAATCATAGAATGGTTTATGTTGGAAGGGACCTTAAAGATCATCTAGTTCCAACACCCCTGTCATGGGCAGGGGACACCTTCCACTAGACCAGGTTGCTCAAAACCTCATCTAGCCTGGCCTTGAACACTTCCACGGATGGGGCATCCACAGCTTCTCTGGGCAAATTTTTTCCAGTGCCTCACCACACTTTTCATGATGAATTTCTTCCTGATATCTAATCTAAATCTACCCTCTAAGAGACATGATAGTTCCCAAACACAGGCTGGTCTTTCTGTAAAGGGTAGTTCAAGCTTTTTTCTGCCTGCTTCAGGAAAACTGAGTCATAGGATTTGGTGGTGTTTTACTTATTATCCTCCTGCTATCATGTTGCACAGGGGCAATTGCTACGTAACCCTTTGCACTGATGTTTCTATGAAGGTGACAAAAATATGCTGCTTGGGGGGTATTGCAGAGGATGGATCCCCATCCTAGAGCCTCCTTGAAGCTGACTGACTGGCAGAAAGGAAGACGTGGGACATCTTTGAACTGATTTCTGCCACACTTGGAAAGCAGGCTTTGGGGTGATGAGATGCTTTACATTTGTATGTAGCAACAAATGCGAAATATATTCCATAAGTACACATGGAGAGACTGCTCAAGTAATTGCACAGCATGGTCACTGGGACTACGTCATCCATTTAAAGCATTTTATTATTTTGTAACAGCTCATATATATTTTTTTGTTCATTTGGATATTCAGAGAGTGCCCCATTTTCTGAAAATAGCCATAATTTTAGAACACAAAGAGCAGAGGATCCCAGACACAGATTGAACTTATGCTGCAGTGCAGGATGAATTCCAGACAAAGGAGAATTTCAGGGACCTACCATGAATATTAGTCACGTTAAAGTAATCTGTCCTATTCTGCAAAGTACTTGAGGAAGTAGTCTCTTGGGATTTATTTTTTGTTCATCCTTAATTCCAGGTCATAGTATGTGAAGTTCAGAAGTTTAAAGCTGTGACTGTTCTTCACCACCACAAAGCTGTGGCAGCTCACAAAAAGGTCATGAAAGCCAGGCTGGTTCCTTTCCAACTCTTTTATCATGACTATCACGAAAGTTTATGCCACAGTTCCTGATCTGCAATTGTTCAGCGACACTGATCTCTACCAAGCAGTAGAGATTTAACAGTTTATCTCCAAAAGGACTATGATATATGCATCTGAAAGGGTATTTTTGAAGCTTAACTAAGAAATGACATCCTGTACCAGTGAAACAGATACAACTTCAAAAGAAAGCCAAGCAAATGTGTCTGAAAGCTATTCACAAACTTTCGGGCCTATTGCAGTCATCAGCAGTGGTTCTACCATATCCATGCCTCTTTTTGTTTCTGTCTAAAACATTCATGCAGGTATAGATTTGTTCATGCAGACATCTGCAAAGAGACATAGTTACTTAAAAAGAAGTGTTCTACGTCTACAGAATTTACGATTCTTTAAAATCTTTTTTACCTGCCTTTTTTCATGTTTACAAAGTCTTTGTCATACAAATGGGATGAAAAAAGTGTCACATAATAGATGCAGCTAGTTAGAAACAGCAGCAGTAAACAGACAAGTGAATTTTGCATGACATCCTATAAATTATATTTGCTTGGTATAATTACTGTTTTCTTGATATAACTGTTTAGTCAGTATCTTGACAAAATCATGAAGACCTATACACTATTCCTGAACAGAGGAATTGTGTTATAAAATGTATTGGCAAGGAACAATTTGATGATTGTTGTGAAAAATAAGTTTGACAACAAACATGCTTATTAAAATGGCTGCAATTCATTATTTTCCATAACAGGATAAGACAGATAAAGGAGTGGTATTCACAACAGTGTTAGGAAGGTTTTGCAGTCAGTTGTCCTGTATTAGTGATATGGTAATAGGAGGTTCTACAGAGGAAAAATGGTAGCAAAGAGGAAGCTGTTGATGCTCATGTATAAAACATGCTAAACCAAGTAATGATCTAAGGAGACTGTTGTCAGGGCCTAAATGTGGAAAGGAGGGATTAGACCTCAGCCTGTCAGCCCAGAGAGACTTGCATACAATTGTACTTCATTTCTTCAAAATGGTTTAAAAATAGTTCAAAGTATTTTTAACAGAATAGTTCAAAATTACCACCTATGACCCATGCATATCTTTTGCCTAATGGTTTCCTGTCATCTCCTGTTCCTGACCAGGCCAGCTCTGAAGGAACAGTGAGTACTGTTTTCTTGAAAAGACAAATCTTTAAATGAAACATTTCCAGTTCCTGGAGAGCCCCGTATTCATCCTTGGTGCACCTGCTTTTTAATAAGATGAATTAAGATGGTGAAAAAACTGGTCACACAGATACTGTTAGAGAAATTCTTTCCTCCATGCTATATGTGCAGACTTTTTTAGAGGACAGTATGCAGATTTACATAAACTAACCATTTCTGTAAAGAAAAAAATGCCAAGTATCCAGCTCTTGGTTCTTGATTCTCAAGTTTTCTCGGGCAAGTTTGTACTCATTGAAGCATTTCACTAATATTGCCTTAGTTCAGTATATTCAGCACAGAAGTGGGCTGGATTTGAACTGATGATGTTGCACCTCTCCTCAGCACTGACAGTGTTCTCTTCCCCCTTTACTTGTTTCCAGCTGGAGAGGAAGAGGAATCCGAAATCAGAGCCAGGACTGTTGACTTTTTAGTAAGGAGTTCCCATTTTCTCTTCCTCTGAGCAACAGAATTCTCAAGTGAGTGAGTTGTGGCTAAATTTGCAAACCCAGGGCATTTGGTCCAGGGCTTTGAAGAACGATATAATTTCCATAAAGTAAGTGGGGGAACGCTGCAAGCTTTTTGTGTGGAACATATAAAATTCTCTGTCAGCACTAAAGCAGACGTAGGCATTTAAAAGTGAAGAGTCTGATTTAAACAGTTGCAGTACTGATCTGCAACAGTACAGATGACCTAGAATGATTAAATACCTAGACAAGTGCAATTTGAGGCAAATCTAATTCCAGGTGCTTCAGACGCTACATCCAGCTCTGCCGCAGTATCTGGATGCTCCTCTGAGCTACTGTGAAACTGAAGAGTTCTGTAATAAAGAGCTTGACTGTTCATAGTAAGGCTACCAATAGCATTCAGAGAAAAATAATTTTCAGAGGAAATTAGCTAACAGCTTCATAGTGATAAAGGAAAAATAAAATAACAAAACATTAAAAAAAAAACCCAGCAGGAGATGAAATACACGCCTTTTTCATTTGAAAAGATGTTAAAATGCCTTGTAAGATCCTTTTTGTACTTCACGGTTACACTTGCAGACCAATGGAAATATTTACACCCAATGACATTCACGGTATGTTTGGGAATTTGTTTCCTATTTCTAAGAGTAACTGCCTTGAATAGTTGAACATGATTTTGTGTCTCTCCCCATTGTCCTCTGGTGAATGAAAGGAGAGTGCTCTGCTTTAAGACCTGGCCCCATACTGCACAGCCTGCAACAAAAAACTCTTTGAATCAGGGGATAGGAAGAGCTACATTCTGTTTGACTTACCACAAGTTCTCAATGGCCTTGGTAAACAGCACAGACAGAAATACTTCCCTTTTGAGATACAAGCATCGTCCTTGTTATAAGGTCTTTGTACACAGTATTGCCAAGCCCTGATTTTAATTGCATGTTTCCAGATGCTAACTTAGTAGAGATACTAATGAAGGATAATGTTTGAAGAACTTCTACATGCATGCAATTCACTTCTCTTTCAGACATTCTGTCTATAAATATTTTGCATTTTTAGAACTCACATTTAATCCTCTCAAAAATTAGAAAGAGATAATATTTATTTTAACAAAAGGCGTGTTATATATCTTCGGGAATATTTACTTTTCTGGAAAAGGCTCTTGACCTTCAGCTTGTGTCATCTTACTCCTGCTTTCAATGCGATCTTTTCGCTTTCAGCAACTATTAAATATTTATGATACAGTAGTGCCTGAAAGCCTCAATCATTCTCTTGTATATAAGCAGACCTCACACCTGCAATGTGAGAACTTCTGAAGAACATCCTAAAGATATTGCACTCTGAAAGACAAGGTATTCAGGTAGAGAAAAAAAAAAAAAATATTCTTTCAGTGTGTATTGGGGAACTAGAGGACAGACTGATTAAATGAACTAAAGATACTGCACTCTGAAAGACAAGGTATCCAGGTAGAGAAAAAAAAAAAAAAAAAATTCTTTCAGTGTGTATTGGGGAACTAGAGGACAGACTGATTAAATGAATTGCACAAGTTCAAATGAGAAGGCTGTGGGAGAATTTGGATTTTGCAAGTCCCAGACTACCAGCTTAACCACAGATCTGTCTCTTCTCTGAATATAGACACCACACAGACATGTCCAACCTGCAAATCTTGAATCTTTGTGGCTGCTCAGGTGCAAGTCCCATGCTGGGGCTATACCACACCACTGGTAGTTGGACTGTGCTGATGCAGGTCTTAAAAGTACTCTGAAACCCTACCTGTGGGAAGAAGTGTGCTTATAGGAACAACTAGGCTGTCAGGCTGGCATTGTTTGGACTCTCCAGAGCAACTATGCCCTCAGTCCAGTGCAGTGGAAAGGTGAGACTTTTTGCAGAGCCATTCTCATTCCCTAGTCCTTACTTGTTCAATCCAGAGGCCCTCAGTCTGGTGTGGAGTCAGTATATAGGTTGTAAGATTAGAAGTATGTACACAACTGAACTAGGCTGGACTAAATACTGGTGTTATCTGTTAAATAAAAAAACAACTTCTGCATCATTGCGTATGTTCTCTTCATCATCCAAAGAATTGCTGTAGGCCCACCACAGTTTCTTATTTCTTTGTAGGTGCATATCCTGGATATTTCCCAATAAGCTTTCACCCTAGTAGCTTTTTATTGATGTAATGACTGTTTAACTATTGTACCATGTTAGTGAACATGAAAGAAATGTTTATTCATTAAGTAAGTCCTACAGTCTGCAGCTATCAGTGTTTTTTTCATGCAGCAGCAATAACTTCCGTTACTACTGCCCACCTGGGAGGAAGCAGCGAAGACAAATGGAGGGGACAACCCTGTTTGTGGTGATGGGGATATGCGTGGCTGCATCTTGGCCTGTTCACCCACCAGTCTCCCCAAAGTGAATATGAAGAGTTGCACATGGGTATATGTTGCTAAATTGTGATGGGAAATAGATGAATATTCTTGTTTTTCATATTTGTTTACTTCCCAACCAGTTTCTGTTCTTCTGATTGCACTGCCGAGCTTCAATTGAGCTTTCATGATGAGAGAGTGAGATTTGCATGAAACATCTACTCTGCTCCAAGCTGCCTGTCTCTGTATGTACTGTTATGGGGGAACCTATATCACAAGAGAGGAGAGTTATCACATCCAATCTGTATAGTTTAGGCTGAGCTCTGATTTAAAATTGGCTCTTAGCACAACGCAATTCCAAAAATAGATGAAGTCGTATATTTATTCATACTTTAGCTGAAATTATCATGCCAAAACCAACTTTGCTGAAACAGCATAACAAAAACTGTATTTCATTTGCTTCTAGTACTGTTATCCTCTGTCTTTGTAATTGCTTTCTGGTTTACAAAAACAAAACTAAACAAAAAAACTCATAAGAGCCAGTATCAACACAGTTGTCCCAGTGCAACACATTCAAAGCAAGTAATCAATTTAAAAATAGTGTCAGAGATGGAATGCTGTAAAAAGCTTTCTTACTTTTGAGTTTAGTAATAATTTAGGTTACAATGAAAATAGATTTATCTTGCTTCATTTACATGGAACCATTTTCTGGTGAATCCTTTCCTTCATTTTTTTCGTGTTTTCCTCAATTTAGGTAATTAAGCTTTCTGGAGAGGAGAAAACTCAAAGCTTTCAGTCTGAAAAATATTCAAGCCCTATTGAAATAAATGGTAAATCCCACTGATTCTGTAGAACTGAGATTCCAGCTGGAACTTTCTTCCAGTCTCACTGGAGGGAGTACAGGTGAAGTAAAACAGAACAGTAGATGAAGAGAAATACAGCTTTTGTGTTATGATGTGCTTTATTGGCTTCAGAGATTTTTCAGATAACATTTTAAGAATAAAAGATCATCTTCTGTGGTTTCAAGGTGCTTTGATTGTCCATGTTGTAGCACATACCCAAATCTAAGTCAATTCATACCTTTAGCATCACTCCAGTGCTTGACCACCTTGCTGTTTCTGAACCATAGTACTGTGTGTATTGTAATCATCCCAATGAAGCTGAAATTTACACTCCTTTTTGAGCTCATAAAATCAGTTCTCATGAAATACTACAAAGAAGATCACAGCCGAATGTTGAGATCAAAAAATACTATTAAAGGATTTGAAGACATTTGAAATTCATGTCAGGCTATATGAAATATGTAAAACATACCAAAACAAACAATAAACCTACCACTAAACCTGTTCTGTTTGTTTTAAGTGAAACATCTGTTTTTGACATAGACTATAATATTGAATGTCCTCACAGGTAAGGCTTCCTTCAAAGTCAATTTCTGGTATTACAATATGAGTTATGAATGTTAAATTATGCACTAGTTTGAGATGTGATGCTTTCTCCCCTTCAAAATTACAGGAGGAACAAAGGTTTCTTTTGCCCCCCCCTAGGGCCACTGTGTGCTTTACAGTCTGTGCGCTTCAGTGGGGAAAAGATTTGCTATCCCACACTCCCACGCTTTATCACCATGACCCCGAGTGACCCTGTGTTTAGGAGGGTAAGAAACTGTTCTACTTTCTGTAAATGCAGCTCACTGCAGAGAGAGAGGAATTTCGCCAGCCATGGTTGTACAACAGATGCAAATAACTCTCATGTTTTCCCGTGACAAACCTGTTCGCTGCATTTTTGGATTGTATTCCACTCAGACATAGCCATGTTGGCTTTTTCAAAGCTGTCTGACACAACATTTTTTTAAAATTTTTTATTCTGTCTGCTCTGCTTTCGTCTAATGGTATTTCTGTTAACAGTTCTAGATATAGAGGTTTTGAGGCAGCTATCTCGTAATCTAATTCATGTCAATTAGTCATCAGTCCAGACAAAAGCCCTCTTATTCAGTTTGTGTGGCTAGCTCTCAATAAATCTTTCTTGTGCTCTATCAGCACATACGGTAGCGTTTTTTTCCTCGGTCCTCATTTTGTAGCTTTTGTCAACAGCTTCTCTAAAGAGACCAAAACCTCTTTCTCCCTCTGCCTTTATTTTATATGTTCTTACCCATGACAGTAATGCAGTAATGACTAAGTGAGTGAAGCTAAGTAATTAGGCACATCTCTCTGTTTTAACTATTATTTAAATAAGCTGTTTTGTCAGTATGAGCATATACCACTTAAACCTCTATTCAGGAAAATGGAAAAAGTGAAGATGACATGTTTCTCCACAGGATTAAGAAACCGAGTAAAGAAGTTTGTAGGGACCCCAAAAAAAGAAACCCAAAGAAAAGAAACAATTTCTTAGAGATGAGTTTAAGTTGTTTGCTGGTGGTTTGCAGCTTGCCTGGGAGCTGTCTCACGAGTGAACCTAGAGGTTTGCTGCTTGGGAAGGCACTGGGTACCCAGATGTGCTACCCTAGTTGGTGGCCTTTGATCACTACTGTGACTAACATGGGGGGCAGGATGTCATAAGTGGAAAGAGGCTTAATATGAGGCATTTTAGTGAGAAGTGTGCGCTAGTGAAGTACAGCAAACAAGCTAATGCTGGTGGGGGAGTTAAGGCAAGAGAACTAAATAAAGTTCATATGACCTAAGGCAGGTAGAATCACAAAACCTCAAAAGACAGTTTTTTAACTTGACTGTTAGTTTTGCCTTTTCTGGCCTGTGAGGTCTGTTCCCAGATGGGAACCTTGAGTTCTGATGTTCTTGGTTAAGTCTTGGCCTCTAACTTGAAGGAAATATATCCCAGGTAGTGAAAACCAGTGACAGGCCAAGATGAGGGATGTTCTTTCCTGAACTCAGCAAGAAAATGGATAATCTGCAGGAAAAAAATGCCTGTGGGGAAAAAACCCTTTAAAAAATTTTTCACTGTCATGTGGGTCTCCAGAAATGAGGAAGGAAAACAGTACCAGATGAGAGAGGTAGAAGCAAAAGTGTCAGTGTGGGGGCAGCCGTTGCCCTTCCCAGTTGGCAGCCCATTACTGTCACAAAGCAGACTGACATTGCTGCATGCAGTGGAGCTGGGTCTGGTGATAGAAGCTGCAGGATTGCATTCTTCAAAGGTTGGAATGTTCATGACTAATGCATGTAGGAGGAGCCAAGGGTATTAGAAATGGTTAGATGCTCCTCAGCCATGGAATGATGTTTCAAATGGATGTTGGAAACAGATGAAGTTAATTTCACAAATCCTGGCTGAGTGGCAAACTCCCATGAGAAAGCTTTAGATTCAGATTGACGCATGGTGACGTAGCAGGAAAGATAGAAGTGTCAGTGGGGTTAACACTATATAAAAGGTTGTTTAGCAAAGTAAATAAACTGACATGTATGTGCTCTAAGGGCACGACAAGAACTGATTGTTACTTATTTAGCTAAATTTTCAACAACTGAATCATCTGTGTAGCCTGATAGTCTGAAGCAAACCTTTCTTCTTATGTTTAAAAACTTCCTGTTGATCTACAAGAGAGTTTTCTAGGAGAAATAATCACATCAAACTCAATCTAGACAGCACGGTATAACAGCTGAGTCCACAGTGCATTGAAGTAATGCTTTAATCTAGCCTGTTTCCTTTCAGAATAGCCTTGAAGAATTAATTTAATGTCTCAGTTCTGCCATGTGTATAATAATGATAATATTTTTCTACATCATAATTAGTGTTGAGAGTAATTAGTATTTATGCAGGCTCCTCAAAAAACATAATCTGTGCACAGGTCTACTTGTATAATCACAGTTAGTCTTGCCAACACAATGAGAAATTTGCACAATGGTTGGTAATGGCACCCTCTGTTATTCTGCCATCTGCATCTTTTAATAATAAAGTGGTAGTGTGACACCCATATGCACATACACTTATATATATTCTTAACTTTAGATAACTAGGTAAGAGTTTTCCAGTGAAATACTAAACTATATGGCAATAGGGAAAATTAACTGATGCCAAAGTTAAAAACATCAAATATATAATATTCTTATGTTAATCTATCCATATGTATTGAAAGGATATATGAATTGTAAAAAGTATTTATTTTGGCAAACAATGGAAAAGTCCATTTCTGTCAACCTCCTAAGAAAATGGCACATAATTTTATAATAACAAGATGACTGAAGTGTTAAGATTTTTAGAATACAAAGATACATCTAAATTATTAACAAACTGGGACTTTATTTAGTTCATGTAATGCTCAAGGTAGTTTCAAGATGCTCATGTAACTTCCACAGTTTATAAAAAAAGAGGTTTTCTATTATAGGCAGGCTGTATAAACAAAGTTAACTGCCTCATGTTGGTCTCTCTACTGTGGAATTATGTGGGACAGGGAATTTATAGGAACTATATCTGTCATATCCATACCTCCCACAGCTGAATTTGGTCCCTTGTCCTACCTTACCTATTTTATTTATACAGGAGATTTCAGACACTTAGCATTAACTGTTATATTGGGAAAATCTTCAGAAATATTTATAGTCACCATGTAGAAAACTTGTCCATGACATATCTGGAGATTTTAGAAAAAATTAAGGGGCAAGCAGATTGCAATCTGGCAGCAGCTGTCTCTCTGGGAACTCTTCAGGACAGTGACAACTGGAGGAGGAGGAGAGAAAAGAGAGGGTGGCATAATTAGGTTTAGGCTGAGGCCAGATCTTCCTCACCAAATCTCAGCTAAGAAGAATGTATTTATGGACCATAACCTTTAGACTGTCTTGAACTCACCTACTTGCTGTAACACTGGAGGAGACAGTCTGCTGTGCTTATTCTAGATCTTGAACAAGGGTTCTCAGTTTCTGAAGTCTGAATTCCTTATGTAATTTTGGGCTTATGTAACATGGAAGTTTTGGGTGTCAAACCTTATTGTGTTTCACTATTGTCCTTATAAACCAGGTAGGAATTATGCTACATAATGCATGCCACTATTGAATCAGAGAAGCAATATGTCTGTTTTTAAAATGGGCTTCTTATTGAAAATGGATCTAAGGTAAAAGAAAGTTTGCAGAAGAGGATCAGTATTTTCAGAATCTCAATTGAAAACAAACCCAACAGTTTCAGGTATCTTGGCATATACATTGGTTCCAGCAACAAAACTAATTTTTTTAGTCTGTGCATAGAAGTTCATAGTGAGAAGGGATCCATGTATTTTCTCTCCCTTGTTTGAAATAATATTAACCTTGGACCTCTCAATTAGGTTTCTTCACTTTGGGCTGAGATTCCTAAAGTTAGACATGCTAAGTTTTATTAATTTTCTCTCCAGTTCTCTTCAACTCATTCTGTTTTGAATGAAAAACCTTGGTGATTTCATTAAAATGAATAATTAGAAGCTGGCTCTGCCATTTAAACACATCCTTGTTTTCTCTGGTCATGTAACCTACTACTAAGCACTGATGAGTCCACCTGAATGGATGAAGTTATGTTTATAGCAGTATAAATAAGATCAAAGCTGAGTTTCATAAAAAAGTTTGTTTCATAAGAATACAGAAGACTGAGACCTTTGAAAGATATAATATGGCTCTTCTGCAGTTTACTCTACATCCTCAAAGATTGCTCTTTGTAAAAGTAAAATAAAATAAAAAAAAAGGTAAAATAAAAAATCAATGCTTACTTCCATCAAATTTCTGTAACCACAATAATTGTGGAATAACTACTGTATAAATGCACGTAAGAATTCAACTGATGAGAGTCAGTGTAACTTTGCCAAATTTGTATTTCTAAGAAAAAAAGAATTGTTTAACATCCTCATTTGGAAAAGACCTTTCATTTTGCTCCATGCACATCTTTTTCTATCCCATGGTGCTTTAATGCCAAGCTCATTGAGTTGCATTAATCAGAATGTACTTTCCAAATTTGTACCTGAATGACACAGTCATCCCACTTTATTGTATTCTGACTGTATTCTCTATATGGTGCTATTACTAATCTGAAATGCATAAAGCTGGATTTGAGACTTGTCCCTTAATGCTGGTTGACTCAATCTCAGAAGTGGATGAAAACGGTCTCTGTATACAAGTATCTCTTCTCTTCACCTTATAGCTATGACACCAGTCTTCTATAGCAGAACAAGTGGGAAAACTGGAAACCAGTGAGGAATATTTTTAAAAGATATTTTAAAGTTTCCTTACTATCCCCTGAAAAAAGATAATGCATCTCTTTAAAATGTTTTGCCCCAATTTCAATTAGTGTTTAAATGAAAAAAAAAAAAAAAAATAGATTAATTTTCCTCTAGTAAGTTAGAATATTTATCTCAGAAGACAAAACATTGAACTTAAATATCTGAGTGGTACTAACTGGAGCTGTTATAAGACATTAATAGAAAACCTAAATTTAGACTTAAATAGATTAACAGTTAAACTGATGTGGAAGAAGTAGGCTGTTACATGTGGCTTCAAACCACATGTTTTTATTCTGTTACTTCTATTGGCCATCTGCTCTTTGTTGTCTGTCCCAATTCCACCATCTGTCCCAAAAATTACACTCAGCATGATGACCTCACCTATGAAACTGCAAGAAGGCAATAGCTCTGTCAATCAAAGTTAGTAGACAACCAACATTTCAATCCCAGTTCTCTTTGTCCCCAGTGCTGGAAACAAGGAATGCAGATTAATGTCTCAGGTTTTGGTTTCCATTCTGTCTCTCTTTAGATTTACCTAGCATTTTCAAATTGAGCAGGGAAAAAAAAAAAGTAAAAGAGAGTGATGACGCTAGTTGATGGAATTGGCATAAGAGGCAGCATTGCTTTACAGAGGACACCTGAAACTTGCAGAGAAAAATATTATTCCTGGGAGAATAAGAGAAAAATTTCTTCTTTGCTACTCTTTTTTTTTTTTTTTTGGAGTTCAGAAAAAAATGCAGGTGCCTTTATTAGATAAATTTTAGATAATTCATGTTAAATGAGATGAATCCTGCTCTCAAAATCTGTAAAAAAAGACTAAGTCTGCCTCCCTCAGGCTGTGGACTCGCACATGGCAAAACACTAGATAGATGCTCTACACCTAAACTTTACCATTCTTCCCTCATGTGCAACTAGTTTATCTTCTTTCCTGTTAGGCTGATCCAGTCAACATACACCTGAAACCTGCATGCAGGCCCAGGGACGCCTCGATTATGTCAGGGCTGCAGGCAGGTGATGGGGTCCTGGCCCCAGGAGAAGATAACTGCAAGGGATGTGGGAAACCATTGGAGGCAACAATGGTTTTTTATCGGTCACATCCAACAATAGCTGGAATTGTTGGATGTGACTGATAATGCATGAACCTGACCAAGGTTACAGATAGTACTGTAAAGAGGGGCTGGATTTCACAGATGTTTAAGACAGAGTTACCTAAGAAACGGTTGGATTTCACAGATAATTGCAGGGAAATATGAGGTACCTTTTCAGAATAGAGTCATGCAACGCCAGCACTATCTATGTAACCATGCCAGAATCAACATGTAAAACCAGCAATACCCTGGTGACAGTGTCAAAACCATCAAATTTGGGTACAGATGCAAAAAATCTGGGACCAAGGCAGAAGACGTAATTATGGTTGTTTAGTTGTGAGGGAATACCTCTTGCTCACCAGAGCCTTGAGGAGGACAGTAAACCAAACCTGTCTCTGACCACACCACATGTGTTGAACCTGCTTCCTTGGTCAGGAGGACTGGGAACATGAATGGTGTCTTCCTTGCCAGCACAGAAACACCTGGGATGGATGGATCCAGCATCCCAGTGTCATTGCTCCGGTGCATGCTCCAGGAGTGACAGCATTGATGTCCTCCTAATATCACAGCAGACTGCACAAGTCCTTGCACCCTTGACTGTCGACATCCCTGTTTTCATCAAGGATTTTTCCTAAGGATTATGCTACTACCTTGTCAGTTTTCTCTCTCCCAAATTTATTTTATTGCTACTTGCAATCACTAAACTGCAGAAAAACACTTCTCTAACTCTTGAATTATAATGGTGCTTTGATATTCTTTTGTTGGTATTTAAAGTATTTGTGGGTGAAGAACATGAATACCAAAGTGAGAAATACTTATAGCTTAACTTTACTGTCCTGTTGAGGTTTTAAGATTAAAGACACCGCCCCTTGACTTCTGGAAACTCAAAAAGATTACTGCTTTTTCTGTCAGGGAGATGTGAAGATAGTAAAGAGGTACTTCTTTGACTTCAGTGGGAGAAGGAGTGCAGTGCCCCAGCGGGTTATCCGCAGAGGGCTGTTCCTGATGAGCATGAATGCAGCTGGGGCTGGCCATCAGAAAGGACTGAAACATCACACCTCGCAGGGCGTAGGTGTTTGAGGTCAGCAGCTCATTAGACATTTCTGTACACTTGGCAACCAGATGCCATAGTCCCTTGTTTGAGGGTAAATGCCTAACTGAGCAGGGCTCTCCTGTTACACGCAGTAAATAGCATCATCCGTAGTCAGGCAGTCATCCTGAAAGGGGATAATTTGGGTTCTCTGACCTCCTCAGGCTGAAGGGACTGAAACATTCATATCTCACCTCCTGGACTGAACTGAGCCCCAGCCACATGTCTAATGCCTGGAAAGAGAGTGTGATGGTGTATTTCTCCCCTTCCATTTCCTAATATTCATGACACTGATGTTTTAAGCAGCCTAAGCCACTCTTCTTCGTGACAGAGAGTGAGGAAGACATTGCAGCCAAAACATGAGGTTTCTCAGGGAGAAGAGGGTGTTCTCAATTCAGTTGAAGCATTTTACATTAGACAGCTCTTGGATAGAAAACCACAAGGTCTGTACACGAGCTCTCAGCAGCCACTTGGCTGTAAAAACAGTGCTTTATGTCTGATTCAGGGTTGTTGGGGTGAATGACGCATGGTTCCAGGAGATCTAAAGGATTACGGTCCACTGGGGATCTGGCAGATCAGCCTGATCACCCCCCTGGATGAGGCTGAGGCCATCTGCACTTGGACAGATGCTGATGCCAGGGATGGAAGTCCAGAAGTCAGCTATTTAGTTGTCTTTCTACTTTAGTGCAGGTAGTTCATAAGCATCCTCATTTGGTAAGAACCGGGTGATTCCCTTTCGTGGGTGGCCCAGATTTGATTTTGTGCTGGTGCTGCCTCGTTCACGAGCTTTGTTGCATTGGTGTGCTTAGCATGTTTTTGTCATAGGGCTGTCACCCTGTGTTATTACAACTATAGGAAGCTTGGTATCTCACTGGTATACTGTGCTAGGGAGAAAAACAAAAGAAATATCTTTGCAAGCTATATTACAGAAGGTAAATATACTACATATTTTTTCATGTTTGAGACCTACAAACAAAAGTATGTTACTAAAAGAGACACAAAAGCTCCAAAAAGCAGCCTCAGAGATTTATTCTTAAGGGACAGTTTTTGAAAATTATGTAAAATGCATCAATTACACCCAGCAAAACAGCATTCTACTTTGCATGTTGCTGCCATGGGGGATGTGGCAGATTCCTTCTTTTTCGTTGTTCGTGCAATTTGTATCATCACTGATTTTGTACCCCAGCCTTATTTTGTGTAGTAGAATAAACAAATTGCACAGTAATCTTTTTCAGAGACACTTACGGTCACTGGTCACTCATTACTGTCTAGGCCTTGCTATAAAATTAGAAACTGTTAGCACTTTCCCCATATGGCTAAATATTTACATTTCTCCTCATTTTAGACTTATCTTTCTCACTACTTTTGTAAGACTTACCAACTTAGGAACTTACCATAGTTTAAGCTTTCTTAAGAAGCACTGAAATCTCTTTCTGGATATGACAGCTGACCAGGAAGTCTATGGACTCTGTTTGCCTCATTCAGGGCAAGTTTTCTCCGCTATATAATACTCCTTCCCCCATCACCAACCATGTCATCCAGAAGAAAATTGGAAGCTCTTACATTTCTATTCATATTAAGAGATTCTTTTAAACAGTGTCTCTCTGAAAATATGCCTATCTTGGAAATCCAGTACTACTGCAGAACTTGGAACATAAAAAATGATCTACTCATAAATTAACATCTCCTAGAAAATAATCCCTGTGTATTCTACTAGGAATTAATGTATGCTTGCTCTCTTTTTATCTGCAGAAATAACTTTATTTTATGATTTTGCTTACTCATCAATATGATAATTCCAACTTATTATAAGTGCTTAAAAATGTTTAAAAAATGTTTAACCAATTTACAAAACTGATTTTTTCACAGAAGTGATGTTAGAACTTTACAAAAATGTTACACATTTTTCCCACCAGAAAGTTCAGCACTATTGTTTATTTGTCCGTATGTGTGTGGGTGTTTATTTTTTTTTTTCCTATTTTTTAATTTTATTTACAAGAAGTTATTTTGCTCATACTTTTATTCTCCACTAATGAGAATTTGGTTTTCTTAAACAAACAAAGCTTACAGTGAAGCCAGAATTTCACATGCAAATATAACATTAAAAATTCATTTTTGTGTGTGTTTATAAATGTTAAATTAGCTGAGAAATATTTCAAGCAGCTGAAAGACAATGAACTTGGCTTCAGAGAGTTCATTAGACATTCCAAAACATTTGGAATGAAATTACTAGAAGTCAGTTAATATATTTCCACTGGCTAGTTTTCTACTCTTTCCATTTGCTTACATAGCAGAGAAGAGAGGGGGAACAAGTGAGAGTGCCAGGGTCATGATAGAAAACATCACTGCACACCTCAGAACTGCAGTTTTTCTGTGTGGGCAAACTGGTGATTGTTAAAGCACTTACAGTTCTACCGGTCAAAAGTGCTAAATACAGTGGAAGTTATAAAGTTTAAGTATTCAAAACCCTTCTAGTTTAGCTGTATGAAGCAATCGATACAAAAGCTTCCCTACTATAATGTTGTAGTGACCTACACAAATTATTTTTAAGTGGATAAAGTGCATTTGAATATCTGATATGCAAAGCAGAAGGACCCTAAATGTAGTATATGATTTTAAGCAACTGTTCTGAAACTCAGAATGTCAGTGTCAGATGGCTAAAATAATACGCTAAATAGCAAAAGAAGATTTCTTGGGACCAGGGACCTAGAAGTCTTTTTAAACAGGAAGGCTTTGGTCAGAGAAAAACATTTTTCCCACCATGCGTTACTTGGGCATAGTGCACAGGGAAAGGTGCTGTGAGGCAAATGGGTTTTAAGGAACTGGGTCTCACTAGGTACAGGTATTGTGTAGGTTCTCAACCTACATTGCCATAGGTGTGAGTGTCATACAAATGTTTTTTTATATATACGTATAAATAACGTTTCTGTTCAGATTATTTCCAACAGGATGGGACTGTAGTCTTCAAGACTGCTTGAAAGCCCCAGAAAGCGTGGAGGAGCTGCGTGGTTTCTGCTAGACTGGAGGGATGCAGAACAGTACGGATGTGCCAGGTGTGTAAGCGGGAAGGCAGCAGCGGGAAAAACTTTCCACCACTTATTCTTCCCTTTTTCGACTGAGCCCAGACAGAAATTAGGGAAGTGTGGGAAAGGAGAGATACTTTAGCCTTTGCATATCTGAGCAGAGGCTGGTAATGCTCTGGAGAGGCTGGTGATTTTATCTTTCTTCTTGGTCTGGCATACTAGATTCAGTGTTAGTGAGAAAGAAGAAAGATGTCTGAATTTTACAGCTAAGTCAGGAAGAAAAAACAGGTGCCTAGATTCAAAGAAGAAAGAATGACTTACTGGAAAAGTGAAATGAGCGTGTTGGTGGTGCATAGGGATGGGATGGATTTTGTTGCCTTTAGTGGTCTCAAATGTAGGCATCTGTGATCAATCCATGGTCAATCGACTGTGACATCTCTTCAGAAAACAATCAATTTTACTTTAGACTTATGTTTTTATAGGGGATCAATCATACTGTGATATATTTATCCCTTTGTGTTCATTATAAAAGGAAGCCAGATGAGTAACTTACCCTAACGTCTTTCTTTTGTATAGCAGATATTCAGAGAGGTGAATCCAGCCCTTGATGAGACAGTGAAGGGAGATGTACATAAGTCTTTTGGAGGCTGGATCAATTTTCAGACTTACTTTTGAAGGAAAGCATTACTTCTTGTGGCTGCAAAGGTGTTTTATAAAGGGAGTCTGCTTTCTTTGCTGCTCAAATATAGAAACTGGGTCACGTTTTAGATCCACAGACCAGGAAGAATCTGTCTTTTAATGATAAAAAAAACAAACAAACACACCCCACCCAACCCCACCTCCCCCAAAAAAAAAGATGAAAGTACTTTAATTTTCCATATCCACTAATCATAAATGAAATGTAAAAATAATACCTTGTTTATATTAAGGAGGGAGCAGAATAGGAGCAATTGTAAGTTATCCAATTTTATGGCTGATCCATGTATTTTATTTGAGATGTAGCTTTTCTTATCATATTTATTTGGTATTTAGGAACCTCCCCATGATATGTATTTATAAGTGGCATATTTATTTAATACGTCTAGCCATTTGAATTTTCTGCCAGAGAACTATAAAATTGACACTGGCAATAACTCTCCCAAAAATTGCTAAAGATTTGAAGGATAGTGAATGCTAAAATTATTCAGGAATTAACTGTATTTATTTTTATTCCATTTAAACAATTATGAAGTTTACAAAACAAAAGAAAAGTAAAAATTAAAGTCTTTTTAGCAAATAAGTACTTGAATGATCAGTGATACAACTTGGAACCACAGACTTTTCATGAAAACAGACTTGAAGGAACCACAGACTTTTCATGAAAACAGCTCAGGATTCAGTAAACAGCTTTTTACTAAGTGTAGTGCTTGTGAAGAGGGCAGAGTGGCTTCTTGATCTTATGGAAGGAGATTCTTCTTTCCTTTTTTAATCAATTTGCCAAAGCAAGCAGCATTTAAAGTTTATTAGTGATGTTGTCTGAAGAATAAGGGTGACAGAATTAAGACCTCTTTCTCTGCTGGAATGGAAAATGGCTCTTAATTGCATGTTCCTGTTATTTTTAGAGACGTTCATTTTTTCACCACATTGCACCTAGCAAGAAGAGAAATCCAGCTGATAACTGGTATACTTCAAAGAGTGTAATGAGTTTGATAATGGACATGAAGTGAAGACCTAATAAAGTGATAGTCTGTTGGCATGTGTGGGAACAGAGTAAATGATCCTTAACCACTTGAAAAAAAGACTAGAAGGAAGGGGGAAATGACTGGAGTGTAACTTCTTGCTGTAAGTTTACTATAGCAGTCCTTCATCTGTAATGCAAGACAGCAAAATCTGGAGGAGGCCTTAGGTCTATTTTATACTCTGTTGATGTCCTCTTACAGGCAATGCCACATTGCCTTCCTGGAGACAGAGCAACAAAGGTTTCTTCCACTGTCCTCACATTACTGTGCACCACCCCTTTGATTTTGGATCCTTTGGAGCTATTCACATGAAGGTTTGGGGAGACACTGGTCATCTGTCTTCAAAATGACTTGTGGAAACAGAAAGCTGCAATGTAAAGATGTACAGTATCGTGGTGTGAATGCTCTAAGCCTATATTTCTCCAAAATTTTTCACTTCATATAACAGTACTGTTGGTCACTTTTCCCATTTTTAACACACTGACTGTGAACAGATTTTCCCACTAGTTGCCAGGCCCTGACTTTCACAGTGAGAGGCATCTGTGCTACCCAATAAAGCATATGGGGAGTAAACTACACAAAAAATACGGGGTTGGTTATGTCAGTGACTGGAGTGGATGTCATGGCTCAGACAAATAGCCCTAGTCACAGACACAAACAACTTAGGAATTACTGCATGCAAGTATAAAGCTCAGCCTTCACTGGCAAGGGAGAATTAAAGGGCAGTAAATTCCGTGAATAAATCCAGGCATTGATATGTAATCTTGTTAACTGTAGGCAAAATACAAGTGCCAGACAACAATGGCATGACACTAGGGGATTTAGTTCAAAATTAAACTTATTTAATCTATTCTTAGTTAATTTGACATACAGCATTTTTGTCTGAGTAGTCAGAAGTATTTTGGAACTTGCACTGTTCCTTTCTTATCAGAGTAAGAATTGGTTTTGTGAAAAGTCACAGCTTGCCAAGTGACTCTTATCTGATTGTCTCTTTCTTTGATTTTAGGCAAGAAAAATGAACAAAAATCTCTCAAGATACTTACATTTCAGGGAGATTAGATGCTCCCATCTAATAAATTATAAGTTCTAATTTGGCTGTGGTTATTTAAATGATAAATTGCTTTCTTCTAGCTACAACTTACATATTGAAAATAAATTTTCTTCATTATTATCATAAAAAGATAATAAATCATGCTTCAGAGATCCTTCAGAAATCCTTTTAAATGTCATTGTTTTACTTAGTGTCTTGTATCATTAATAATAGTCACTACGAGTTTTGTGTCTTAAAGTGCTGATCACATATTAGTGCTGAGCTCATCTAGCTCCCACAGGATAAATTCTTGGCACCATTTGGCTTCCTTTTGTATCACCTCAGCTGTACAGGGTGAGTCTGCTCCCTCAAAAATTTCCTTCATGATCCCTTTGGATTGCTGTAGGGCTGTGGATGGAACAGTATAGGAACAGGGAGCCATAAGTGG
The DNA here is from genome assembly GCF_000690775.1 of Eurypyga helias. Classification (NCBI taxonomy): domain Eukaryota; kingdom Metazoa; phylum Chordata; class Aves; order Eurypygiformes; family Eurypygidae; genus Eurypyga; species Eurypyga helias. The sequence goes on from NW_010271196.1 coordinate 24,672, forward strand.
ATTTCTGAAGTTGTTTCTATTTTTCTGCCTCAAGCATAACTTGTGAAGGAAAGAAAAGAATCTATTCTAGTATTTAATCTATTGTTAGACCATGATTCCTTTCCCTTTCATATAAGGCAGAATGAATCCACCTGGAGATGTAAAAACAAGCTAGATTTCTTTCTTTTTGTTCCTTGCAGAAAATGCAAGGAATTTTGATTATGTTTGGAGAAAATTCAAAGTTTAAATGGTATCTCCTGATTTAAGATTACCTTAAAAAACAGTAGCAGGTTACATATAAAGCTCTTGAATTTGTTTTATTAGTTGTAGAAGCAACCTGTAAAAGATGACCCCTTTATTTGGGAAATTCCCCTTTTAATCTCCTGAGAGTCTTTGAAAAATTCTAATCCTTACTTAAACAGTTTGCTTTTTCTAGACTTAAAATACTTCCTTTCCCTCTGCTACTTATGTGCATATATACACTTACATGCATGTCTGAAACCAGGTACGGTTGGTGTTTCATGTCTGTTTAGAAAGCGGTGGTGATAGGCACTCCTGATGCAGAAGTAAAGATTTTGCCCAAAGTTTTCTACAGAATGGTAATATTTCATGTCTGCTGCAGTGCTGAATGTGGTGGTGGGGAATAAAGTGGTCCTTCAGTTTTACCCCATAACTCAGCTTTAGCAGTTTGAGCAACCACTGTGAGGCATCTATCATGATGACACTTCAGTTAGTTGGAACATTTTATTCCACTCCCACATTTCGTGTTTTCAGAGGAGTATAGCATAAAAACTATGACCTGAAAAGAGATGGGAAATTTGTTAAGTGACATCTTCACTTCCTCCCACACCCCCAGTATTTATTTAATTAAACAGTGAAGAGTTTCAAAGAAATGAGAAGAAATCCTGAGAAGCAAACCCAGGCCCTCAGTGCCCTGAAAGTAACAGGTTTCATTATGTTTGATCAAACCCACTTACAGTTACATCGCAGTACACATATGCAAAACAGATCAAGCTTTCTACTGACACTTCGATTGCCCTCTGTAGGATTTATGTTTAAGAAAACCTCAGCCAATGCTTTGGCACATCTTATCTGTAGGACACTGCAGGGATAAATCACAATCAAATGTTAATAGAAAATCCTTTGTGGGAGATACCGCAAATAGCGAGTTCTTCTCTCCACCCCCTTCCCACTCCAAAAGGCTGTTTATCTACACAGACAGGTCTATACCTGCCACTTGTAGCTGTGCTGCACTGTGTTTTGTGGAGGCAAGGAGTGACATTAAGAGAACAGAGCTGTAAACACTTCTCCTAGACCCATACTAATCTCTGATATGAATCTGTTTAAACCCTCTGGCAATGCCAAGGTTGGGTCTCAAAGTGTCCCCCCAGGAGAAAAACCTCTTCATCAGAGCAGAAGAAATACAGAAAATAGACTCCAATATACTGGAAAAACTTTGGACAGGATGAGCCACTGACCAGGATGCTTTCTTCACTTGTCCCAGAGTATGTAGGTATTGAGCTCAGAACACATTTTGGCCACAGTTAAGTGCATCCTTGATCTTGTTTGTTTTTCTCATAGCCTGTAGTTAAAGTAATTAAATTTCGTATGTGATGCTGTGCGTTAAGTGGCACAAAATGGTGAGCCCACGCGAGGTACATAGGGAACAGGTCCAAAATGGAAGTTAAAGAGAGCTTAACATCATCTCAGCCCAGTGCTGGTCTCTAGCTTCAGTTTGAGAAGACTTCAGATGTCTCCAGTCTGTGTTTGGCTGCCTGCAACTGCAATAAGGTGCCGCAGGCCACAGGTAACGGGACCAGGAAGGTCCTCAGGCCATACTCTTCTGCCTGTACCTGATGTAGCAAGAGGTAACAGCATGCAACCAGTGACCTGCTTGATGGAGACACTGTCAACAAAGTTTTGTCATGGGGCCATAGAGGACTTTGTGACAAAGGGACTTGTGTGCAGTGGGGTGTACTGGTTTTCCACCAGAGTTCAGCTTTTGAGTGCTTTTTCCCCAGCTCCAGAAACAGCTCCTGGCTCTAGGTTGGCTTTGTACACATGGAAAGGAAGGAGTCCTTCAGCCCCATGCCCTTTTCCCAGGTGGAGGGGCTTGCCACAGCTCACACTTGCAGCTGCTGGCTCTTTGCAGGCAAAGGAAGGGAAGTTTAAGGGGCAAGTTCCTGTCAGCTTTTGGAGAAGGGGGCTGGCCAGGAGCAAGGGTCAGAAGGCTGGTTTGGCCAGGAAGTTGCCAGTTGGATCTTGGTGGGAATGGGAACTCAGCAACAGGACTATCACATAGGTGGACATCTGACTTTCTATGTGAGTAGATGTTCATATAGCATAAAGGAAATAATCCCTTCTAGTTAATGACAGGTAATTATTTACTTTCCAGCAGGAAAACAAACATGGATCACTGATTTGTTATTTTGGGTCTATCCTGCTTTTTCCTAAACGTGAAGGATGAATTGCAGATTTTCTATTAAGATCTATAGTAACTCAGATCTGCATTTCAGTATTACATCTACATAGAAACACACACACTTGCTTTTAATGTTATTTTTTCTCTTTAGTAATCTCTCCATGCAAAAATATTTTCTTATAATGAATTATGCAAAAAGAAGGTCATCATGATAGATAGATTGAAATAAAATAGATAGGGCATGTAACGTGGAAATTCCTGGCAAACTCAGAAGCCCGTTACTATTAAAAAATTCAGCTTTTGAATGTAAAAAAGAAAGTTCAGACATGTTATGAATTTTTCAATATATTTCTTGGGTTTATAACAATTTATTTCATCTAGAAAACACTGTAAACTGCTGGTAACAACCAACTAGACAGTCAATAAACGCTGTAGTTATTTCTACGTTACCAAAGAAGAAAATGAAAAATTATGTACTCTATTCATTTCCAGGTGGAACAATTCAAGCCATCTACGCCCTGTATCTCTGATTTAGTCCTGTTTAGACTAACCCTCTGCTCAGCTCACACAGGGTGTGAGCACTGCCCAGTCTTCCCATGACACTAAAATATTATTAGCTAATTAGACTGTTTTTCCCTGGTAGCAAGCAGCTCCCACGTGTTTCAAAGACATAGGCATTTGTTGTGCTGATGGAGAGGTCAGCAGTGTTTGCATAGATGTCTGAGAAAAACACAAAAGGAAATGAACTTCAAATTTACATCTCAGTACACATTTTTATTCTTTATGTAATTTGGACTGAGCTGAGATTGTCTGGTCACAACAGGTCTGGTACTGGGAATAGCAGGACTGTTATTATAGGCAGAATTGAAACACATTGGCAGAATCTGTGGGAAAGTTTGTCTGTATTAGTCCTGGTTATGCTAGATGGTGAAACATTCCTCGAGTAGTTAGCATGCTGGCTGAGGGCCTGAAAAAGTAACTAACCCCTTCTTATTTCTTTATCTTTTATACTGAAAACTGACAAGAAGATTAATAAGACAGGTTACCTACAGGAGACATTCACCCCTTCAGATACAAACTGGTCGAGGTTATCAGCCTGGTTTCAAGTGAGGAATGTGGGAAAGTGTATGATGTATCTAATGGGTACATAACATCATTCTTGCAGGGTGTAGTCCTCTGCAGCACATTTCCCCTTTCCAGAAAAAACATTTGCATTAACAGAAATTTACCTGCTATTTGGTAAGATATTAACTCCAGGTCTATGACATGTAAGCATAAGGGTTACGATCATCTTTCAAGAATGTGCTTTTTTTTGTTTGTTCTGGGTTTTTTTGTTCCCCTGCATGTGAAGAACTAAAAGTCTTACTTTACTAAAAACTGTAAAGTCAGAATCAATTCTGACTTTAAAATGACTTTCTCTTAAAATACTTAGCCTCACTTCTGAAATCTGAAAGAAGATTAAAATTAAAGAGCAATTAAACCTTATCTCTTCAACCCATCCTTGCAGTTGCTTTTTCATTCATAAATTTCAAAGCTGATAGAGTAAGTCTAAGCAGTACGTATTTTGGTAACTAGAAGTCTGACTAACATCTGCTACTTTGTTTCTGAATTCTCGAGTCTTATCAAAATGTGGCTAGGGGAAAAGACCAAATTTTCATTTTTTTAGAATAAGAAGAGAGGTCATTGGGTTAGAAATTGTTTTGCACTTAAAAAAAGATATGTTTAATACATACACAAATACACATTCTTTTAACAAAGAAGGTAGAAAAAGAGATGTGATGTTTATATTAACTAAAACTTAAAAATCTGAATGTTAGTCATCAAAAATATCTTCTTCATTTATCTATTGGCAATGTTTTTTTCTTTCCTTATAAACTTTCACTTTTCACTTCATAAACTTTCACAACAGAGCACCCCTCAGAAACAGATGGGAATAGTGACACTAGGGATCCAGAGCCTACAGCTCAGGGTGTTAAAGCAATTGCTAGACAGTTGGAATGAGACAAAATTAATCTTCAGTCAGACTTCCTCATTATCTCTACAATGCTGAATCATTCTAGTCCGCCACTTTGTTTTCCTCAAACTCAAGGTGTTTTCACACCTGTGAGAAAACCAACATTGATAAACAGTTATCTTTTTGTTTGATTTTCCTTTAATAATAAGTAATTTTCACATGGAGGAAGATTTTTGTGTAACAGTCTTTGAAATGTAACATTATGAAATTAAGGTGCCTCTTGACCAGTTTGCCAAAGAGAATTCTTATTCAGTGAGAAATTATGTTATTTCCTCATTTATTTAATTCTGATTTAAAGCAAACCAAATGTCTTCAAGTCTTTGAGGAATGAAGACTTGGGAAAAATTAAAATGTTTTGACAGAATTTTATGATTATGTTGACATATCATAATATAAAATTACCAGCTATAGTAAATACACATTTTACTATGTGATGTCAAAATGAATGTCATAAAACCAATTGAGGAAATTGAAAAAAAATTTAGCTGTATCTAAACAAAATATTTTGAGGCTGTTAAAATATGAAAAAACATTGAAAAGTTTTTGACACTTGTAGAAAAATGTGTTAAAAATTAACACATTCCCTTGAGATGTTTTTATTTTGACAGGAGTTGAACTTTCTGGTCTAAAACTCATCTGTCAAAATGTTTTCACCCTGTCTGAGTGATACCAAGTTTGTAGCCAAACTTCTGTCTCAAGCTGAGCTTCCATAGTGGGTAGCGCTGTGCCTCCCTAACTCACCTACCAAGGAAAGTTTGATCTAAACCCAGTCTGACCCAAGTCATATTTTTGTCAAATTAGCTAGTGCACATGGCGCAGTTTTTGTGTTAGTGTTAGGCTGTTGGAGGGCCGGAAATATTTAATCTTGTTTAAAACCTGTCACGACAATATTATTGCTACGGGATGAATTTTGACAAAGTTCAACTCTGTGAGTTTGCATTTTGGTAGGACCTCTCATCACTTTGCAGCTTGAAGTGATTGTGTTTCTGATCTGGTAATAATAGCTACAAAAAGGGATGCTGTTGAGCAGTGGCCAACAGCTAGTGAAAGCTGAAATTCATTATGACAGGGAGAAGATACATGTCCATGGCGAACATTGAAATGTCTCTTGGAAAAATAGCACTTGAATAGATTTTGTATGGAACAGAAATTTTAAACTGTTTATACACTGTGGTTTAATAGTTTTTGTTTTTGTTTTCTACCCCACCCCCTTCCCCCCCAATCATTTAAGTTTGTTGCCTAAGATTCGAAAGACCAGAAAGAACGAAATTAACCTTGTTTCCTATAAGAAGAAAAATCCATATATCCTCCTGTAGTTCCCAGTACGCCTGTCTTAGGGCTCTTCTAAGGTCACCTAAAGCTGTCAGCTAGACTTGCAGACCTTTCCCTTGCTTTCATCCCTCACTGATGTTGAGGAAAGACATTGTAATTTGTATTACAGAACCAACTGATTGAAGCCCTGACCTGCAAAATGGTCCTAGAAGGTGGGCTATCAGGAGGAAACAAATGGGAAGGAATAACCATTCTCATTTTTATTTTATGTTTAGCATGCAAAAGTGCATTTGAGTTGTTAGTTCATCTTGGCCAAGGCTTTAGCTAAGCTCTTCTCTCAAGACTGCATGGAAAATAGTGAGTGTGATTATTTTTCTTCCCATCATTGCATGCTTCATGAGAATTTCAGTGATTCATAAAGAAATTGGGGGCTGTGTATGAGGGTGATTTAGCATTAAGTACTTTTAAACTCTTTCAATTATAATTTGAACTATAAAGAAAAAAGGGAGAGAGTGAAGAAAGGGTCCTAAGCCAAACATTTGTTAGAGTTGTGTTAGTTCATGAGCCCTGTTCTTAGAAGTAACAGTAGAAAACCAGCCTGTTAAGAACATGGGCCCTGCTCAGTGAGCATGGTACACAGCCAGCTGGTTAAAAGAGACACAACATTTGGGGAAGGAAGAAAACCTAACATGAAGATGCCAAGTTCATGGTGTGTTGCCACTTCTCTTTTGTGCTCTATTTTTTTTTTTTTTCCTTATTGAATAGCGAGGCTCTTGGCAACCTTATGTCACCCTAATAAATAATATGTTTGGTAAAGAGCTGTTACACCCTCACACCTGTATCTCAATCAGCTTGGAGCACTCTGCTTTTGATTTTCTTTCATATAGGACTTTTTTTCATCTTTTCTGAAGTAACTGCTGATTTATGTTGCTATAAGTAAGATTATGCCCAGAAGGCATGGCATATGCTCTTATACTCTCATATTTTATGGTTAACAAAAGCTTTTGGCAAAACTTCATTTAAAAACCTGCCAATTTTGCAGTAGATAAACAGATATGGTTTTCCCACATAAAATACCTGAAGGATACAGAAACTGCTGGAGTCACATTATTTGATTTTCAGAGTCATTTGATACCTTTAAAGGGTGACCATTATGATGAATTTGTTCCACTTGAAAACACATAAATAAACCTTTTGTTCTGTTTTGTTTAATTCTCCTTTAGTGAATTCTGGATTTCATTTGAGTTTTATGGATGTGCAAGTGTCTCAGCATTTAATGACATTTCTCCCTGTCTGATCCTATAATCCTAAATTTCTTCTCCTAATGACGGTACATGCTTGTGCAAATTCAGCAAAGATTTCCCTGATGATTGTACCATGAACAGTCATGCTTGGAAGGTCCTAAGGTAATACAAAGCCTTTCAGGGATGGAAGAGGACCTTGCAGTATGCTCTTCTACTTGTATACTATAAAACTGATCTATACAGGAAGAAGGATTTAGGTGCATTGTCCACCCACTTTGATAAACTTTTTCCTGCGGGTCTAGTAACAAGGCAACATTCATACTGGGCATCAATCCCTGTAACCAGGACAGATTCAGGTGAGGGACTGAAGCTCCTTATTCTTTCCTAACTAAAGCATTTGTCTAGAATAAATGTGGTTGCAGCTTTCTCAATAGTTTATTCATGGGCTCCACCCTGAGGAATCACCTCTGCTTTGTTTAGGTCTGCTGTGGTTTTCAGGTAGATGATGAGCTGTGCCTGGTGACTTAAGACATTACTTTGCAGAAGGCTGCTGCTTTACAAACTTGCAAAAAACAGGAGGGAGATTTCTCTCTGTTCTCTGGGACCTTTGGGGTAGAGCTCTGTACTTGTGTTGGTGCCCATGTTGAGTGAGAAGATTGCCTCCTCCATGCCAAGCATTTCCGAGCTGCCAGGTAAGAGCAGAGGAAGAATAGGCTGTCTTGGCTCTGAGATTAGTTCTGCAGATTCAGTTCACTAACTCAAGGACAGTTTACCTTGAGCATTGTGGTGGCTGAAACCCTGCTTTGATTTTTGGTAAGGAAAGACTACAAAAGAGTCTACCAGGTATATCTATGCAACATTTCTGGTATGTTTTGACAGCAGAAGTATTTATTGTTCTTGTAGATAGCTGGTCCTACATCACTCCAAAGGGCCATGGGAGGGGCACAGCTACTACCAAGGTAGTAAGAGCTCTTGGCATCACCTTTTTTAAGATTCTGATGTATTCTGTATATGGTACACACCACACACTCAACCACTAAGGTTATTAACTTCTACCTTTTCTCTCAATAGCTTCAACATAGTCTGGACTTAATATATAAGTGAAAAAGTAACTTCCATGCCTGTCAAAAATGAATCTTACCTAGGAGTTTGAAACTGAGCCTTTGGCCTTTCTGGCTCATATCTCAGCATTAGTAAATGGATAGTAACTGGAACTAACACAACTCTCCTAAAAGGTTGTGAGAAGTGAGAGACCTGTTTACAATCCCAGAGCATATTGGCTTCCAGTGTCAACAGGATTAAAGCAATGGTAAAATCTTCAAGTAAAGAAAGACTCTTATACTTTCAATGTAAATAGAAAATGTAATCACTTATATGGCTATAATGGTGATGTTAAAAGCCTAAGAACGTTTCTCAAGGCTATATCACCAGTTAACATAATATATGTGTATTGCTGCACCTTCCAAACTGGGCCATTGATGAAAATAGCAGTATGGATACTGTGCCAGACTTCCCAACACCAGGATATAAGATTCTTTTCCCAAAGATAAAGAACTGCAACATATATAAAACTTTTCCCATGCTGTAGTGGATGTTTTTTTGTGGCTTGTTGCTGTCTTTGAGCTAACCAAGTAGTTCATTTCATAAATCAACTGGGAAACCAGGGGGAAATGGAGGTTAAAGCACAGAAAGGAGAATCTACAGTTTCCATTGTTAGCTGACAGTGTGGGCAAGTTGGGTTTTATATTGTTTCTGGTTTAACCATTCACACTTGCTGAAAGGGAATGATTTTTCTTTTTTTTTTCCAAACTGAACCAAGCCTGAGCATGTGTAAGTTTTACCTCTTCTCCTGCACATAATCAAAATTTTAGAATGAGTGCTCCCAGCACTTTACTTTCTAAAGCCCTTTTCAAACAATAATACTTCTTTTTTGCTGGTGCTCAGTGGGATCCCCTATAATTAAAATCATTAGGAGAGTCTACTCAGGCAAAGGGGCACTTAGCAATCCCTGAATCACAATATCTGCATGTGTTTGTTAGAGCTGTGTATGAGACTGCCTGGAAAGCACAGCCCTGATTACAAATTTTGTGAGAAAAGTAGCAAAATTCACATTTGATATTAGTAGGAGGAAGCTCATCTCTAATGCTGCGAACATGTGGACAAAACACATTATCACAATAGACGTATAGCTGGAACCAGTGGAAACAGACATGAGAAGTGCCCGTAATGAAAGACAATTGCTTACATGTGTGTTCATGTTGTCTGTACGCTTATACAAATGAAAGCACATGTTTTGTCATACATTTTCTGACTTTACCAGCTGGTTTTGCCTTAGTTGACTCAATCTGGTCTTTGCTTTTTAAATTGGGTTTGCTCAAGATTCCTAAACAATGACAATATTAATAACTATTATCACATAATGATAGAATTCCTGCAATTTTAAAATTTTCCCTGTTTAATAAACGTGCAGTGAGTCTCACACAGACACAGTGGGACATCATAGTGCCATACCTATGGCGTTGAGCTGGAAGTCAGTGCAGCACCACCTGCGTCTGACCAAATGAATACCTGAACATACCTTGCTGTACCTGAAAATCTGTTTTCTAAAGGGCTTTGGTGAGAAATGCTTTGCAAGGTCTCAACGTATATTGAGTAAATTGTTTGTAACAGATTCTTTTTGTGTAGAACGTAGAAAATGATAACAGGAATTTGAGGGACAGAAGTATCATTTCAGATTTACTTTCAATGTAACTTCTTTTCAACTGAATTGGCCTTTAAAAATGTATACAGCTACTCAGAAAACAGTCACTGCAGGAATAATGCCAACAGTTTTCAACTATGCAGTTAAGTCAAAGTAACACTGGGAAGTCTGTGAGTGGTACATTCCAGTCTGAATTGTTTAACAAACCCTGAAAAAAAAGCAGACTCATCTATCAGTGGCTTCTAAATGAACACTTTCCCAAATCCCAGTGCACAAAAATAAAGCAGGTTCCCAAGAGATTTTGGAGAAAGATTAGGATAGTGACCAAAAAGATATAGAAAGCTGTTCTATTGCCTGGGACAAAACCCTGAACCTTTTGGCAATGTTAAAAGGGGACTCAGGAGAACAAACCCTTGATAACTGTGAAACAATAAATGGGAATACCAAGTAATTCTCTATTCCTAAAACAAAAAAAAGCTCATAAATATTAGGAGAATCTGTTAGCAAGTCTGTAAAAATTTCAGTGAAACCTATGTAGGTTGGGGGAATCGTTTAAAGGAACTGTCTAACTTTACAAACTGATGCGTCCAATTATAACAGATGGAAATAAATCTCAACTTCTTTAATCATGAAATATCACTGTAGGGAACAGAGATGTGGAAAACAGATTAGCTGAAAGGATAGAGATGATCTTTTTGGAAATTCTGCTGCTGCCAAATGAGAAAGAAGAAATAGAAGAGAAGATGGAGGCTGTGCTGAGAGATGATACTTTTTATTTGGAGAAGAAAGCTCTGATTACTTATGATGCCACAGTGCCAGTTGGTTAGGTTAACTGATTGCTGGTCCCCAGGATACAACAATTGGCAGGATTTATCAAGTTGCCTGTGAGCAAGCTGGGACATAGGCAGGGGAGTCTTCACTGAACCTAAATGTTGATATGGAATTTCAATTTATAAAACATGTCAAATAGAAGAGATTAACAGTAGTAACTTTGAAATATGAGTTGCTACATAAATAATTGGAAGGAAAGAAGCTAAATTATAAATGGCAGGGGAATGTGCAGTAGCAGTCTTACCAACTGGTGCACTATACTTTAGAGAATGCTATTCATCCAAGGGATATCTCTGCAAGAAACAGACATGCTATAAGATATGTCAAAAGGGAAGACAGTAGAAAATTATATTCCTTCATGATGTTTAAACACCCACTTTTGAATTTTTTTCAATTAAACCCGTTTTTCATAGTATTTCCCCACATCCAAAGTTTGGTTTTTTTCTATAATCCGTATCTTTTCCCACTGAAAATACCAGTTATCACAGGCATGCATTTTTCCACAAGTTTTGTTTTAATTTGAAAATATTGTTCATGGATGAAGGTTTTCATTTCCCAGGCTGGATTATATGGTTTCGCCTCTCTGCTGCTGTGCTTCAGGTCTCTTTTGTGAGTGTATGTAGAGGTGAGCCCTTTATCACCCAACCTAACTAGCATATGTATTACAATACACTGCAGTAAGCATACAGCAAACTAAAAAGTTAAAACAGTAACAGTGAAACAAAACATTTTTATTTAATCAAAATATTTGATTCCACAATGAAATAGCACTCAGTGTTGCTGGTTAGCTCTGAATTAAGCCAGTTTTCTATTTTCTCCAGAAAAAATAGTGATTTTTCATTATAATTTGGTTATGTTGATTGCAAATCAAGTGAAGAACCATAGATGAATTAGAAGTTGATTTGTATTATGTTCTTGGTATTTACTTAACTGATGCAGGCACTGTATGAGAGTGCCTACTGAAATTTAGAAAATAGTACTTACATATGGAAATTTGAAAACTAACACTTTTTGGGGGAAAAAAGTTAAATCTGGTCAGTCATCACTAGGAGGATATTTAGAAAATAACCTAAATTACTAAAGAAAGCTCTAAAGATTGCTTAGAAAGCTTTCTTTTGCAATTTCTAAAAGGGATCAAATAATAGGAAGGAAAGGCTACAAGTACATCATACCTTGGGGAAATGAATGTATGTGGTTCTTCCTTATCTATATCCGAAGATCTGAAATCAATGCTGAAGAATTTCACTTTACTAGGCACAAGTTAGCAAGCACAACACAACTCAATCTTGTCTTAGCAAGGGGATAGACTAGACAACCTTATGGGCTCTTTCTGTCTGTCATTTTTACAGAATCTAGTACCAATCGAGTTATTCTTGAGGTCTAGGATGAATGTATAACAATTTGGGAAGGTACAGTCTCTATAAATAGAGGTGTGTCATGATTTAACCCCAGCCAGCAACCAAGCACCACACAGCCATGTGGTCACTCTTCTTTTGACACCGTCTCCTATGTCATCCTCATAGACAAGCTTAGGAAGTGCAGACTGGACCATTGGGTGGTGAGGTGGATTGGGAACTGGCTGAAGGAAAGAGCTCAGAGAGTTGTGGTCAATGAGGCAGAGTCTAGTTAGTGGCATTCCACAGGGGTCAGTGCTGGCTCCAACCCTATTCAATATATTAATCAGTGACCTGGAGGAAGGGATAGAATCTACTCTTAGCAAGTTTGCTGATGATACCAAACTGGGAGGAGTAGCTGTCATGCCAGAAGGCCGTGCTGCCGTCCAGTGTGACCTGGACAGGCTGGAGAGCTGGGCGGGGAGAAATCGAATGCAATTCAGTAAGGGCAAGTGTGAAGTACTGCATCTGGGGAAGAACAGCCCCATGGATCAGTGCAGGTTGGGGGCTGTTCTCTTGGAGGGCAGATCTGGGGAGAAGGACCTTGGAGTCTTAGTGGACAACAGGATGACCATGAGCCAACAGTGTGACTTCAGCCAAGAAGGCCAATGACATCCTGGGATGTATTAAGAACAGCGTGGCCAGCAGGTCGAGGGAAGTTATCCTTCCCCTCTACTCTGCGCTGGTGAGGTCTCAACTGTGTCCAGTTCTGGAATCCTCAGTTCAAGAAGAAGAAAGAACTACTGGAGAGGGTCCAGTGTAGGGCCACAAAGATGTTCAAGGGCTTAGAGCACCTTCCATATGAGAAAAGGCTAAGAGAGCTGTGCTTGTTTAGGCTGAAGAAGAGGAGGTTGAGGGGGAAATTTATCAGTGCTTATAAATATTTAAAGGGTGGCTGTCAGGAAGAGAGGGCAGGCTCTTCTCAGTGGTGTCCAGGGACAGGACTAGGGGCAATGGGCATAAACTAGAAAACAGAAGGTTCAACCTGAACATGAGGAAACATATTCTTCTTCACTGTGAGGGTGACAGAGCACTGGAAAAGGCTGCCCGGAGGGGTGATGGAGTCTCCTTCTCTGGAGACTCTCAAAAGCCACCTGGATCTACTCTAGGTGATCCTGCTCTGTCAGGGCAGTTGGATGATCCCTCGGGGTCACTTCCAACCCCTACCACTCTGTGAATCCCCAGTGGGATGATGGTGGAAATCAGAAGACGTAAAGTGAGAAAACTCATGGGTTGAGATAAAGACAGTTTAACAGGTAAAGCAAAAGCCATGCACACAAGCAAAGCAAAACAAATAATTCATTCACCACTTTCAATCAGCAGTCAGGTGTTTAGCCATCCCCAGAAAAGCATGGCTTCATCATGCCTAACAGTTACTTGGGAGTAGAAATGCCATCACTCTGAACATCCATTCCTTCCTTCTCCCTCCTCCAGCTTTATATACTGAGAAAGAAATCATATGTTATGGGATATAACTTTGGTCACTTGGGATCAGCTGTCTCTGCTGTGTCCTCCCTACTTCTTGTGCACATCCAGCCGACTCGCTGGTCGGGTGAGGTGAGGAGCAGACTCTGTGTAAGCACTGCTCAGCAGTAACTAAAACAACCCTGTGTTATCAACACTGGTTTCAGCACAATTCCAAAACAGCCCCACTCTAGGTACTGTGAAGATAATTAAGACTATTCCAGCCAAAACCAGCACAGGTGTTATTCATGGGACAGGATTGTGGGTTTTTAGGTTCCGCCCCCCCCCCCCCCCCCCCCCCCCAGGGGGAATGGTATTTCATGACTAAATACAGGACAAAATAGCAGCTACTGTTCCTGCCTATGTCAGGGAGATTGGACTACATGATCTTTAAAAGTCACCTCCAACCCAAATCATTCTATGGTTTTATGATTATTAACTTATCGTTGAAATATGAAAGTCTTGTGAAGGTCATGAGCTACTGACCAAGAATAAATAAATAAAGTTATGTTTGTAAAATAATGAGTAGTTGAGGTTGAAAGGGAAAAGCTGCACCTCAGACATGATTAGTAGATTTCTTTGCATAGAATCATGGAATGGTTTGGGTTGGAAGGGACATTAGACCATCTAGTTCCAACCCCCCTGCCATGGGCAGGGACACCTTCCACTAGACCAGGTTGCTCAAAGCCTCATCCAGCCTGACCTTGAACACTTCCAGGGATGGGGCATCCACAGCTTCTCTGGGTAACTTGTTTCAGTGCCTTACCACCCTCTCCGGGAACTATTTTCTTCCTGATATCTAATCTAAATTTCCCCGCTTTCAATTTAAACCCGTTACCCCTTGTCCTATGCCTCTTCAGGTACTGGAAGGCTGCTGTAAGGTCAGCCTTGCATTATAGCTATGTTGATAAAATGGCACAATGTGCAATTTAAAATATATTTAAGATCTGACAGAATGAAGAAGATGCTGTGAGTGCTGAGTTTTTCTTATCTTCTTTAATTTCTTTTTTTTTTAATATTTAAGACAAATAGTGCACGTGCTAGAAATCTTATAGGGGTTTGTACTCATGATCCTTTTTTTTCAGGCAATTTTGAGCATTAATGATTTCAGAAAAAAATCCAGGAAAGTGTTAAAAGTTTTTAATACTTTTTTGAACTGCACCTGTATCTGGATTTTATGATTCATTTATCTATGCTGCATAATAATGTTACAACAATTTTTCATCTGTTCATTGAACAGCTTTGACAGATTTAAAAGTAATAGAGTTTTAAATTGTTTTACCTTACCTAAATAATTGTAGGTGTCTTTGATATTTTCACAAAGAAAAATATGTGGAAGGAAATTGCATTAAACACAGTGCCAAACTTTCAGAAGAATGCTCAAGATCTTAAAAGTATTATCTGGTTTGACTTTTAAAACTAAGAAATTCTTAGGGAGGAAAAAAGTGATCTCATTCAGACAGGGAGAAAGAAGCAAAATCTTGCTTCTCTTAAAAAGCTTGGATAGAGTGAACTGTATTATTTATTGTTCCTTTTCATCTAGATTTCCATGGAGAGTTTTCTTTTTATGCAAATATTCATGAGTATATAGAGAAGAAAATAAGGCAAATGGAAGAATTCATACAGAGATGTAATTAGGAGGTCTGAAGTAGTATTTCTACCTTTCTACTGTTACTTGTCCTTTACATACTCTGCAAATTGGTATGTCCTTATGTAAGAGTGTATGCATTCATACAAGCATTGGTGTGATCTTCGAATTACCTGTCATGTGCATGCCGAGGAGCGTACTTGGCAAAACTCAGCTATAGCATTTCTTAATTTCACATGTTCTGCTTTGCAAAAGATGTCCTTTGACCATAATTCTTTGGTATGTCATGGTGACCTTAATTTGTCTTCATACCTTGCCATGTGGTTGGAAACTGAAGCAGAATAACTTATCACTTGATTTCAGTCTTGTTTTTTGTCTGTATAACACACATATTCTGCTGAGGAGAGATGGTGGCACTGGGATAATATATGACCGACTCATGTGTCATGTAGAATGTTTTATAAATAAGTTTCATTTGATGCTGAATGTCCCTTTGCTCTCACTTACCAGATTTCAACTTGCAGTAAAAATCCATTCTTCTTGTTAAGGGTCTTCATTCAGTTTCTGCTGTCTAGGGTCAGAGTTTGAAGCCCTCAACTGTAGTGTAACATATTACCATAGAAACAATGCAGTTGACAACAATACTAGTTGATTAATGATTAATACTAGTATGAATTCAGTAAAATTGAATAAGGGGCTTTGTAAACTAACTTTGAAATGTTTGCTTACCTTGGCTGCCTTTTATCATGATCACCACCTTTAATGAAATACTGAATAAGCTTTAAGAACACAAATAAAACTAATTGTGATACTGTGATATCAGATTTGCTGGTTTTACAATGAGATTTACACTCCCAATGAGATTTGGACTCCTTCATTTTCTCCTCTCACTATGTTTTCTGTTTCTTTAACCCCCACAAGCACCCAATGGGATTAAATGGTATCTTTAGGTTTCTTTTGTGTCCCACTCTCCCTGTAATTGTCCTTTATTATCTTAGATTTTTTTTTTCAGAAACCTTCATCTTTCTTGTTAAAAAGGAAGGTACATCAAAATTATTTATTTCTGGACTGGTTTTTTGTTCTTAATTAAAATAATGTTTTTATTTTCAGATTTGTTTTCCAATGAACCTTTACCTACTGTCATCCTATTTTATTTCCCTAATCTTCCGTGTTTGCTTAACAGTTTTATCTGCAGAATCATCAAATTTTAACAGTGTAGGGTTTCATGCTTTTCCTTTGATGGGCATCGCTGCTGCTTCATACGATGGGGATATGGGAGAAGAATTTCAGTCTTGTGCCGAAATTATTTATTTTCATGTTCAGGATTTCTCACTAGATAAATACTCTCCTTGGCATCTATGTAAATAGGCAAGCATCATGTATCTCCCAGCACAGTTATTTTCCGGAATAGATACATGTAAGTTCTTTTCAAACACCAGACTAAGTCTATGGGATAATTGTGCTTACGTTTATATTATCACATGTGAAATTTGACAATGTAAACAATCAATTAATTTATGAATGAGGAATAAACAGAAATTTAAATACTATTAATATGTTCTCTTTCTTCATCCATAATTCATAGATACTGCAGTAATCAAATACATCACCAAGGAAAGAAGGATTAAAATTCCTGAAATCTTTGCACTCTCCTTCAACTCTTTTATTAAATGTAGTTATCAATCTTGTGTAAGCACAAAGCATGAATCTTCAATTATACTCCTTAAAACTGTTACTACTTACCTTTATTCTCTAATTTTCATTTCTGTAGGGGTCTGGTCAATAAAGTCATTTCAAGCAGCTCTGAGCTGTCATCTTTCAGCAGCCCTGAGCTCAGTCAGCTCCTGCCTGGTTGCAGTGGTTTCCAGGGCTGTGATATGCCGGGAGAACCCATATTTTCCTAGACTCTATGTCCCTATAACTCCAGCCTTGAAGTTATACACAGGCCCTTAAAACCAAAGATGTAGTCATTTTCTGTGATACAAATGTGTTTTAACACTTTGGTTCACATGATTCATGTTAGCATAAACTTCTCTTATCAGTGACATGGTTAATCTCTGTTATATGGAATAAGATTATTCAGACAATACCAGAGCCACTAATTTGATTTAAGATGCCATTGATTTTCATTATTTTCTATGGAAAGGAACAAAATATAAACTCTATGTATTGTTACCATGTACACTGTAGGGCAACAGAGGATAATTATAATTATTTAGAAATTTGCACAGACGTATAGAGGAGATTCCAAAGGACTGATTTGTGACTATTTTGGTTTTGTGGCTGGTGAAACAGTAGTTGTCAGTTTCTAGTATACTAGTATTTATAGGTATTCCCAGTAAAGCATGATGTTTGTTACTGTACCAGGTTTCATTGGTGTTTTTTGTGCTGCAGGATGTCAATTTGTCTTCTTCTGGGGGTTTGACTGTGGATGATCCTTAACTGTTTTCTTGATATTGTGGAACTAATACCATGCAACAGAAAGTTTGCTTTAAACTTGCCTGTGCTCTCAAATTAGCTAGCCTTAAAAAAAAGTCTTTGTACAAAGTTACCTGAAATATGCATTAGAAATCTCAATCACAATAGCAGAGCCAGCTAAAATTGCTTAATGCTGCATATCTGACAATGATCTAAAGCCTCTTCTTACCCCTGTAGCAGCAAATACGCAAAGACATCACAAATGGTGCATGCTTATTGACACACGTATTTAAAAGTCAATCAAACCCAATTTCTCAACATGTTAATTTGAGGAAAAATATGAGTGTTATAATGTAATATGCTGGAGCCTAATATGAAAAAGACTTGTATTTTGTTTCATTTATAGCTCATATGCTGAATATGGGTAGATAAAAAAGGCCTTGCAAATGTGATTTAGTAACTAGTAGAGAACATTTAGTTATTCTGCAAGTGTTTATTCAGCAAGTCAGCAAGAAAAAAACCACTATCTAATCCCTTGTATTTTGAGCAAGACCAAGTGTCTGAGTGTCTGGTTACTGACCATCACCTGCTGGGACTGTTTACACAGTGTGAAGACTCCTGACCTGGCAAAGGAGGGAGATAGCAGTGTCCATCACTGCATAGCACCATGCCAAACTGTCCCTTTGCATCCTCCTTTATGAGGCCTGATGCAGGTCTCAGATGGTGGTCAGATGGCAGCATAATATACACTTAACCTACTGCTCTAATTGTTTTAACTAGGATAAAGAAAAAGAAGACAGAAGGGGGAGGTGAAAGAATGGTTCAGGCCATACAGCACGTGCAACACACCACTGTTTAAACCACCACATATTTATTGATCATGCAAGATGCCAAGTTGGTTGGGACTGACACAGTATTTACTGACTATGAAATGGAAATGCCTAAAGCTGGAAGAGAGCTCCACACAGAAGTTTATTTCATGCAGTTTATGTGAACTGCTGAATATTACTACCCAAAAATTGTGGACATTTCTACTGGTTTATGTTCTGTTTGGGAAATTATAGCGTACACCCATGAGATTTTTCTTTGCTCAAAACCTTCCTGGGCAAATGTTTTTTTCAGTCAGGAAATGAAGTTTTAGAAGGAAAACATTGCAACTGAAATAGCTCACAAGTATCTGTGTGCAATGAGAATACTTTATAACTGATGCATTTAGCATTTCATCAGAAGCTTGTAAAGTCAGATTTGGCAGATGAAAACATGGTTTGATAACCTCAAGCTCATTCTATTTCGGGTATGCTGGTAGTAGGCGAATGTACCAAAGGTATGAGAATCATTACGTTGTATGGTACGAGTTTCAAAACAATGTTCTCATCATTAAAATAAGCTTGACTTTCTCTTTCTGTATTATGAATGTCATATTAATTTAAATGAATTTACTAGAACATAGTTAATTCTCATTTACCCTCATGCAAATTGGAAAAGAATAATTCCCTATCTGAAAATAGGGAATTTGCCCTTGTATTCTCCATTTGGATCAACAAAAGACTTTTTGGGTAACTGCAGCCTGAAACCGTGTGGGTAATCCTCTCCAGAGGCCAGGACTTTGGTCCTGTGGGGGGAGAGAATGAGAAACCAGAGGTGATCTCAAGGCTGGCAGTTTTGTCTGTCTGTGGCATCCAGGATGGAGAAAAAGCAGATCTTAAGTATCAACAGTGTTAGTGGTAGCTGGAGGCATGGGATAGGTAAGGAGCTGAAGGGCAAGGCACCACTGAGTCAGAGAGGAAGGGGCTCCTCAGAGTGTGGGTTCCTAGAAGTGAAAGTGGGTCACTGAGACGAAAAGTTACATCTCTGTAATGGGAAAGGGACAGGATGGTGGGAGACAGAAAGAGTGGTAGATCCAATCTGGAAAGCAACAAAGAAAGGATATTGAGACAGAAGACCAAAGATTTGGAGGCTTGGGAAAAGGGAGTTAAGGGGATGGGAACTCTGGGATGTGAGGTCTACATTTTGAAGATTACTGAGAGAAGAAGGGTCCTGGAGTTTTCACTAAGACGAGTTTGAGGCATCCTTAAAAAACCCAGGTACCTTTTGCTGGGACCTCAATTTAGAGATAAAGATACACATTTTATCATTACTCTCACAGGACTTTTTCTCTGTATTCTTAATGCCCTTGCATGTGTCCTTCTTTTTAATGTTGGAAATATGAAGGTCCTAATCTAAGAAAGAATCTGCATGCTTAGCACCGGTTTAATTACCATCACTTCTATGGATGTCTTAAAGTGTAGAAGTTCTGGAATAAACTAGAAATAGCTCTTCTCACGGATGCAGCAGAGGTAGCATCAAGGAATGACCAGACATCACAGGGAAGAAGAGATGCAAATGGATTAGGAGAAAGGCATAGAAAGTAGCAGATCAGCACAGGCTTGAATGCATCTCTCAAGGTACTTTGCTGGTTTGCTAAAAACTTCTTTTGGTGGCTCACTCAGATGATTACAATTCACTAGCTGGAATCTTGGTCTTAGCAGGTGTGTATTTTTTAATTTACTTTGATGGACAAATATTTTTTTATTGAGTAGCCTGAGGTCATAAATACCGAGCACACAGATCTACATAAAGGCTAACAAAGGAAAGGCCATTTCCTACAATTTAGGGTAGGAAAAAAAACCTTCTTAGAGAAGTCAGGGGAAGACAGGAATACTGAAATATGTGTATGCATGGAAAACATATCTTTCTGCATTATGACAACTCTATTTTTATGTCTGTTGTAGCAGAACTAAATTTGAAACTTCTATCCCACAGGAAACTTGTGTATTTTAACATTTACTTTTTTCTCCAAAGCAGGACAAAAAAAATCATAATGAAAATTCCAGAAAAATTTGAATCCAGAGACATCTTTACATTCCTTAAGTTGAAGCATTATCTCTAAGCTTATTAAAGTAATCAGAGATGATTTAATCCTTTTTCTTTTCAAAATTAAGCTGCATTTTCCCACAGTGACACGTTACCTCACAGGGGACAGACTTCTAAAGTCCTGAGTAGTAGTCCTGAGCTCTAACACACCTGGTGCTAGAGCTGAATACCATATCCATGCAGACATCACAGGTACCTCTTGGTATTGTGCAATGGGAGACATTACTTCTTTGTGAAGCCTGACCCGTAGAAGCATGCTCTAGGCTTTTTTCTTACAAAGCGATGTCCAGATGGGGAGTTTGATCTAGCATTCCTGGATCATTTTAAATAAAAAGTATATCAGATAAAGACCTGAAAAAAAGTGTCATTTGTATTTCAGGGGAAAATTTTGGTCTGACTGATTAATATTTTTTTTCAATGAGCATTTTCCTCATATTTGCAGAACAAAGACCACAGATGTGAAAACTCTGTGTAACCCTCTTCCCTTTCAGCTGCACTGTTGGCATGGCTTCCTGCTCCCTGTGAGAACCACCCTTCTGTGAGCAACCACTAAGCCACCATCAGCTGAAACCTTCACAGAAGCATGGGGGTAGCCCCTTCAGGGGAAGCACTCCATGGTTCCTGGATCTATTTCTTCAGTTTTTTGATCCTTCCTTGATGGTACCACGTCATAAGACCCCTCTAATTTCTAAAGCTATTCCTGTGCCTTTGTGAGACCTTTGATAGCATCTTGTTTTGATGCTAAAGAGATTTATTTTTGTCATGCACACATGCATGTTCTCTACTTAATGCACTGCACATGCGTGAAGAATAGACGTGACGAAGGAGGAGGTAGTGTGGACTTTGTGGCTATGGATGAACACACTGGTATTGTAGCCATGGTGAAAGATATACTTAAGATTTCATGGGCAGTTTACACTGTCATATGTGCATTAAGAGGACATACTGAGAATTTATAACATATTCCATAGGTTTCTATGCATGGCCAATACTGTATTATCTGTTGTTGGATGTTACTCACCATAGTTGCTTATACATCTACTTCATAGCTGCAGTTTTTATCTCCATTTGATGTCAAGTCCTTAGCTACCATAAACTGATATTGTCATATTTAAATAATTTATACTGACTAGGAGCTGGCTTTCTTACAATTTTGGTTGTTAATTACTAAGGTAATTGTAAATGTTCCTATTTATGAAAAGTCCTGACAATAAGAACAATTTCTTGGTACTTGGAGTTCATGTTGTGTTTTATTAGATTTAAATTAATGAGACAAAAGCTGATTGTATAGACATGCTTGCTGTTAGTATTCTAATTAAAAAAAAAAAAAAATCTTCTCTGACAATGTATCTTCCTACCTCCCCCAAGGAAAGCTAATTTGACAAAGTCTCCTAATTATTTTTCCTGTCCAAAACCATGTAAACCTTTGGGATAGGCAAATAAGCAAATAGTTTGGCTGGAAAAACACTTTTGTGATTGCCTGAGAAAGAGTAGCTGTATACTTCCAAGGCAGATTGTATTTTATTTAGATCTGGATATACTATTTGTTAGAAAACACTTGTTCTGAAAATAAGTGTCAGTGTCTGGCACTGCTTTCCAAAATGGTCTATACTTTGATTTTAAGGTTTTAAATGAAGATGTATGCATTCTGGCTGCTGGTGAAATGGACTGGCAGATGATGATGGCCACAGCTGGGGAGTGAATTAACCGTGGAACAATCTCAATTCATACTTTTGAGAAATGGTTCAGGCAACCCTTCCCTAAAATAAGATCAGTCTGAAAAGGAGCAGGTTCTGGCTCCCAGTTAGGAGAAGTTTGCTCAAATATTGTCAAGGCTTAATCACTTATATAACCAAAGTATTTCTGCAGTTGGTTGATGTTAAAAATGTCATATGTGCAGCATATACTTTTATTAAAACATCAGAGGAAATGTAAAGTCGAGGGGTTGAAACCTCATGAGACGTTTCTCTAACAGCGTTTCCAGCTTTACGAAATGTCTTGCGTGACATGCGATTATCATAGCATGTGCATCCCATTTTTCATAGTTTGAAGCATTGGAATAAGCGTGCACACTTTTCATTACTTAAACAGTTCTAAACAAAATGTTTTGAGGTTTGTCCATCTTATTTCATTACAAAGAAATTGGACAATTCCAACTGAAAATGCTTTTATTGTTTACCATGTCCTACCCGTAAAACTTTCAAGAGGGCCAATTGGTTGCACCATTATTTAGCAGAATTCTGACATATAATTTTTTTGGTGCCCTGGAAAAGGTGCCTTGGAAGCAACCCTTTTTATCAGTAATTTTAATGCATTTCTGCCAATGTAAATGAATAGGGCCTACTGCACAACTGTCAATAAATTTAATTAGTTTAGTACTTAGTATCCACCCACTGTAACTGAGAAAAAGCAATGCCATAAATTGACAAATAATCACTCAGGATAGCTACAAATACTTGAGAAATGTCTTCAGATCTTTCAACAATTGGACAAGTAAGTCACATTCTTTAAAAATGCTTGAAGTTTATTGGCATGCAAACTGCTTAGCTGAATGCGTAGATGAAAAAGGATGAAATATTGTGCAATCACTTTAGGCAATTTCATTCTACTTATTCCTGGAATGGTCTAGTTAATTAGCATGCTTTAAACACAACATTTGGCTGTCTGATATGCACAGCTGTACACTTTGTGCTCTGCTGGTGATCCAACTACACAACATGCCACACTCCAGCTGCTTTCTGTATACATGCTGCTTTCTGCAGTGTGGTAGAAACAGTATCTTTACTGATAGATTTTTTTTTTCCTTTTTTTTTTTATTTTTACTTTCATCTTTTTTTTTCTTGACTTATTTATAATTCACAAGTCGGGAACTTGCATCATTACATTTTAACACAAAGTTACTTCACCTCAAGTGAGTTTTCCAGAGATGATGCCCTGTAAACAGTAGTATACAAAAGACACTCATGAAAAAATAACTTTGACAGTAAATCTTAGCTATAGGTAAAATCATACATCAAAGAAAATCCTTTGATATGATTTCATGAAGTCTGAACAAATTATTTTAACATAGCCAGGTTTCTGTCATTGCTTATCTTTTGAACAGTTGAAAGACTTTTAAAGTGTTCCATAAGACAGAACATGCCCAGTGTGTCTCAGCTTTGAGAGGGTGTAATAGATGCACATTTTAAATTTCAGAATCTCAAGGATCTTCTGGAGATATATTTTCTAAGATTAGAGCCTAAATCTAACTACAGCAAAACTGTGCACCGATCCAACTTCACATATGTTTTGTGTTCCTCAGAGGGAACTGGTTGCGTGCATCGGTGGGTGTCTTCTCCTGGGTGTGCTCTCCAGGGCAGCAGATGACCATTAACTATGTCATTATTCACTCAGTTATGTTTTATTCTGTTACAAAGATACAAATTTCAAGCTATGAAACAAGGGACAGAAAAAGGGAAACACTACAGCCATAGGTTGCAAGACTAAGTGTATCAGTCTTGAAGCTGATGGTGAGCTTCGTGTAAGAAGTAATTTTTGTCACAAAATTATTATAACACTTCTATGAACATACTGGCTGTGTTACCAATCAAACTGTTTATATAAGGGAAGCCTTTATTTACATTTATTTTCTTCTAAAAATTCTTGGTTTTCTTCTGACTGCAGTTTCTGGTATCCCAAAAGAACATCTGCTAATTTTCTTTTCTTTTTTCAAAGACGGGACAATTATTACAAAGTCTATGACTATAAGATTAAGGTTCATATTCTATTCAAACAATTTAAGGGAGTAAAGTCACATTCTGTACAGAAAAAAAAAAAAGAAACCAACACAGTACTATCAGACCTAGCAGAAGTTATAAGAATTTCCATCATCTTAAACAGGGTACAATTTCTTATGAAACATTTATGCAATTAGACAGCTGATAGTGGATTCTCAAGAAATGCTAATCATTTTGGGCAAGGACTATTTTCTGAAAAATGGTGTCTTTGAATTCTGTGCATGTAGGAGTAATGCTTTTAGTGTAATTTTTTATGTTACCATGAAATAGCTTTGCCACGCTGGACCATAACGTCAGGTTATGGAAAGCCTATAGCTGGATTTAAACAATATTTTCAGGGCTCAAGATGTGCCCCCCAGTATGTCTTATCACCCGTGTGTGCCTGGGTGCCACTCAGGCACAGCGAGAATCTACAGTGGAGCAGGAGGAGCTCTTCGCTGTGATGGCTACCAACCTGGCCAGTGTGCCATTGTCCTGGGCCAGGGTGAGGCTGGAGAGAGCTGGGGAAGCCACAGGGCAGTTCAGCAATAGCCTTGGGCAGGGGATGTGCCCTGTCCTGGTGCTGCAGTGCCTGCACAGAGCAGGTAGAGCTGATAAACAAAAACAGGGGTATGAATAAACCACAGAGTGTGACCTGGGGAGGAAACTCCAAAGACCCTGTGGGGTGAAGCAGGACCAGCTGGCATAGAGGCTTGGAAAGAAAAAAGAGCTTGACTGGTGTGTGCTCAGCCTTGGTCCAAGAAAACAGGTTTTTGCTTACAATCTACAGGGATAAAACTGTGGGAAGGAAAGGTTGGATTAATTTTCCTTCTTGGTCCTAAGAGGAAACCTTTTAGTATAGTTATAAATGTCAGCTCTCTGGGCCAAGCAATAACTTACTATATCATCGTAACCAAGGAGCATTTAGAAAATTCATGAGGAAGTTTGGGAACCAGCCATACATATTCATATCAGCTCATATATAAATTCATTCATTCCTTAGACTTCCTTAACAACAATTTATTTATACTTCAAACTGAAGGCATGAGATTTATGACTTTCAAGCACTGGTTAGCTAGAGCATGTAGCAGCATGCGTGCTTTCCTATGCCAGTAGAGTATGGCATTTCCATCCTCTCACTATGCCTGTTCAGGTTTTAGCTCCACTTGAGACAGCGCTGCAAATGGTTCCTGCTATAAGGATGGATGCTGGCATGTGAAGACTGGTTTGCTAGGCACTGAAATGAAAACCACAGCTTGTTTCTCTATGGCAACCAAACATCTGTCTGATGCAATAACAAACCTTGATTTATGATCTGGACCAGTTTTTAATTGAAGATTAGGAGTTAAAATCCTTTATGTTCCTTTTTTGAATTCCCTGTGCACACTAGCACACTGTGGCAGGGTTCTGAAATACAGCAAGTCGTCACACTGGTGATTACATTAAAAAAGAGGGAGATGCGCAGGAGTTGGTCATGTGTCAAATTACTTCTGAATGGGCTGTCCTTAAGGAAGGTTGAAGTAATTTTGACCCTTAATGACCATCATGTGTTAGCCACTGATGGGAAGGACTCTGAAAACCCAAGTCATTAGGAAAAAAGATCTTTACCCTTTTAGCTGCTGAACACCCAGGACTTCTGCAGCATAAGAATTTCTAAACAGGAACTAGACTTCTTGAAAACTCTGAGTCCCTTTAAAATCAGTGGAGGATGAGGATGCCAGCATCTTACAGAGCACCCAAACAATGGGTTTGGTTTGGAACCCACTGGGACACAGCACCCTTCTGTGCTGAAGGAGGGAGAAAAGGCATAGGTGAGCAGCTGAGAAGCAGCAGGAGCTGCTGACCAGCTTGAAATGAGGTCTCCATTGTTGTATATGTAATCAAAGATACTGATTCTTGTCTGCTGATGCTATAACCTGGCCTTCTGAGTCACTTCTGTGAAAATTATGTTACTTTGTCAAAGTGTACCCATATCTCCTTTCTAAAAGAATAAAACCAAAAGAGAAAAAAAGAAAGCCAAAAGATAGATATTCTGCTCCAAATTAATTGAGCATGCACTCACAGTGGATAAGGACCATATTCTATTTCAATAATTATTTTTGCTTATTCTTTATTCTAAAACAAGAAATAGGTTGCTTTTGAAACCACTAACTTTGTTCTCCTAAACAAACTCTAGAACCAGCTTGTTGTCACTGTAACTCATTTCTTCAGCTGTTAAATGCAATGTCAGAGGATAATTGGTTGTTTACATATCACATCAGAAGTATGAGCCGTTTCAGTCATGTCTGGTAAAGTATTGTTTGCTTGAATAAATGAGCTCTTAAAAGCCATGACATTTTCATGTAGGTGTCCTAAGTGATACAAGGGGTAGAAATAAAACCACTGCAAACTACAAAGGATACATCCTTTATTCAGAGGTCTCCACTGAGTCAGCCTCAGGTTTAATAGACTGACTATTAAACTGTAACAATGCATACTAAAAACATTATACAGCTCCTGCAAAACTACTTACTAAATTTGCAGACCCTGGAAATATCCTTTACTCCCCTGACTGGCTGCTGCAGACAACTTAGTGCCTTGCCGACTCCGAGCTGCTGGATGGGGAGCTCACATCTTTCGCAGAGAGGCCAGGTTTTATGCATCCATAGATGTCTGCTTAAGTCCTCTGGCTCCATTCTCTTCATACCTTGAGGCTTACCATAGCACTTACATAGACGCTACTTTTAATTTTATTTTTAAGAGATGTTTCGCTCACTCACTTGGATGGCTGCTTGTAAAGCAGGAAGAAGAAAATTTTATAGGTTAATGAATTCTTAAAACACATGCACCTATTTCCTGAAGACTGAAATAAACAGTCTCCCAAAGATTCTAATTTCTATAACATTGTTTTATTTTCCCTCTAACATAAGTATTTTGGTGAAAGGTTAGGAAACCTTTTCTTCTATCATCCTTTCAGGACAACAACAAATGAGAAGAGACTACTTGCCCCATCTTCTCCCTCAGGAGTAATTCAACATTTGTTACCTCTCTTTTAATTAGTATGTGAAGATAACACTATAGCCAGACCAAGTGTGGTATTTTTCAGATATATGCACCTTTGTTCATGAAAATATTTTGAGGTTTCTCTTTGTGTTTATGAAACCTGCATTTGAAAATATAAATCTACATAAACTTTGAATTTCTCTCATGCAATTCAAAGTGCTCGACAGCACTTTGAGCACATACAGTGCAGCTCCTTGAGCCACTTATTTCTCTACAGTTATCTGTAATTATCTATACAGATAGTCTGTATAGAAAGTTCAAGAGATTCATATGAATTGAAATAGATACTCTGGACTTGTCTATAGTACTTAGTACTTATTATAGTGCTATATAGTACTTAGATCTAATAATACCTTTTCAGACAAGTTATTAGTTATGTATGCCTTCAAGTCAGAACCTTGAGGTTTGGAATGATGAATTGACTTGGAAGCTTTCACCTGGTCAAAGATATAGACATTGATTAAGATCTCCATCCTTCCAGGTTTAATTCCAAAAAACCATCTTTCATCTTTCTTTCAGTATATTGTGTGCAGAAACATTTCTCTCCTTCTTTTGCTCTTTTTACCTAAATTCTGGTCAGTAAAAGTCAAGAAAATATTTCTTTAAATACAGCTTTCAACTGTATGATGTACATTGAGAAAGATGATATTTAGGGGATTATTTGAAAATTTCTGTCAGAGTATTTCAAGGGCTTCAGTTTTGGTGAATTTTATCAGTGGCAAAATCTTAATTTTCTGGTTTATACTGTGAAAAATAAGACAAAAACTGGTTTCACTGGCTTTACTGTGAACAGCTCTTCATTCCTGATCTCACACACAGTGAGTTGTCAGGCCATTGAGCTGTGCAAAGAAAGAGGTTCAGAGTTCATGACAAAACCATACCCCAGTCTAGGCTGAAACAGGATCCCTCCTTCCTTCCTTCTGCACCCATTTCTTCTGTTGTTTAAGGAAAGGCAACATCTCTGCAGGCTTTTCTTCCTGAATTTGCTGGAAATTTGTTGCAGTAGTCCAATCTGGAGATAGACATGTGATTTAGCTGAGGAAAGACATTTCCTGACACTATTAACATTGATAATAAGCTTTAACAGAGCCTTCTGGCTGTGTCTTATCTTGGCAATTGAAGTAATTTGCCTTTAAGCTCAAAATGCTATTGCCTCTGAAACAACATCACTTTTCCTATGTTTGGCTTGAAATTGAAATAACTTCTTTTTGCGATCGTATATTATTCCTGTCAGTTGTTGAGACTCAAGACCAAAATTGAATCTGCTGATGAACTATTCAGAGTTCTGTAAAGAAAAGGAGGTTGGAATAACTTCCATTTTAGCATATGGTTGCTGTGTGGATCTGTGTTTTTAAATAACAGGAATATGTGTTCATTCAGTCTATCCAAGATCAGTAGAAAAAAAATTAACAAACTGAATGAATCTTGTGTTTTCCAATCTGTTACCTCTTATAAGCAGGTAAGTGTAGTGACAAATGTTACTGAGCAGTGTAGTAGCAGGTATTTGCACATGGGCTAGATCCTGGGGGTATCATACTAATATTCTGAGTTGTTTCTCTCATGCATCCCGGCCTAAAGCCCAGTAAGGAATGCATTAAGTGATAAGAGAAGACCATATTGCACTAGTGTTCTCAGAGATCAGAGAAACAAACACTGAAATAGGAGTCAGTGCCACTAAAATGGACAAGCTGAAATTCTGCATAGGATCAGAAAAGCTGGTGGTAGACACTCCTTAAGGAAACTTCAGTAAGGTTATCTGTGTGGAGCCACTGCCACCTATTAGTACCACTAGTGATCCCAGAGGTCTGATGGTCAAAGCATGACCCTGCACCACCACCCCGATGGACTACAACCTCACAGCCGAAGAGCTGTATTTTCTGAGTATATCTTCCTTTCATAATGCCTCCCTGGTTCATATAGCTATATAATTTTCAGTTAAATGTTCTACTCATTTTGTGGCATGCTATTCTAAGACTCTTCCCCCATTCAGCAGTTTAATATCTATTTTCCAGGTATGGAAGTATATATTTTAAGTAGAAGACATACAGTATCTGTGTTTATTGCCGAAACCAGCCACGTTTTGGAGTTCTTTCCTGGTAAACTGCCTATACTTCAAATTGTATTTTCTAGGTGCCTTGTCACAACTGATGCCAACTTTCTTTTAAAACTTTGTTTTGGTCAAAGGCTGCCTCTTTTCCCGCTTCTTTTTTTTGTTTTGTTTTGTTTTTGTCTGTGTCTGTGTGTGTTTGTTTGCTGGTTTGTTGGAGTATTTTTCCTTTTTTTTTTTTTCCAAGGAGAACTAACTAAACAAGAAAAATGCTTTCCAAAAGACATTTTGTATTTACATTGTAGATTATGACAAAACTCAAAAATGGAAACACCATGACCTTTTTAACACTGAAAGTGTTCTGTATTTCTTTTTGTTGACTGCTGCCTCTACATTTGTGTGCAGTTACACAGCTGGAGTAAGATACGTTTTAGGATATCCAACATTATATAAATTTGGATATAAATTGCTGGGGATAGTCAGAAAGGAAGAAGGTGTGGATATCCAGTGAATTAAAAATACATTTATTTAATTATTAAATAAATTCTTGAACTACTCTGTTAACAGATATGTTGACTGTGTTGGTGAAAGCTCATCTTGCTCTCACTGCACTTTCTAGATACATGATGCATAAAACCTTTTTTACTGTAATGTCTAACATGTTATAGTTATGCGACCATCTTTGCACCATTGTTGGGGTGCAGGGAAAGTATTATCAGCTCCTATCAGGTCTAGTTTATACTTTAGGTCCTTTTATAGTCTGTGCTTTCTGGTCCCAAAAGCACTTGGCATGGTGGAGATAAAATGTTGGTCTACATGTGTCAATGGCTTATCCATGACTTTTCTAGCTGTCATAACTTTCCCTCTCTCTGAGCTTCAGAGAACTTCATACCACCTGCACCTTTCTCTCCCAGAGTAATTTTTTCCATTGTTCCTTATCCAGACTGAACAATCTGGACCTATTCCTTCCCAAGGAGAAGATACATCTAAACATATTTACAGCTCTACCCCGTTTCACATGCTGTGTCAAGGAGTTAATCTTTAAAATTTGTCTTTTTTTCCTAAATATTACTGTTAAATGCACTTTCTCATGTTCTCTTTCTCTAAATCTTATCAGCTAACTCCTAACAAGAATTCATTTTCCTTTGTACAAAAATATATCTACTGTCTCAGCAGAGCAGACCTCTGTCTGTTATCATCATGAACAGCAACTCAGTGTGCTAAGCTAGCCATAGATAAACTACATAGCATAGTCAACCCTTTAAAACAATTATTTCTGAGTTACAAATTTTTCCTTGTGTTATCAGTTATGGTGAATATACATAAATATGCTTGTCCTTACTGTAAATAGTAAAAAATTTATTAAAGTGGGAAATAAGCCTTAGAAACAAATCTTAAGATTTGTAACTTCAGTGGTGGAGCATTGATTTAGTAAGCAGAATAAGACTGTATAGGCGAGGTTATTCTCCTTCCTAGTCAGACAAAAGGAATGGCCATTATTTAGTTCATAAAAGGATTCTGAAACATATTAACGTAATTAGGGGTACAGTGTTGGGCCAAACTTTGTTAGCTACACTAGTGCCACCACAGTGATTTTGTTTTGATTTTTACCAGAAGAGATCCTCAGTAATGTAATGCCAAGTACAAATGGAAAATACATTTTCCCCCATTTAAAAAAAAAAAAAATAATCATTCCAAATATTTTGGTGGTGTCATGACAAAAGCAGCTGCAGTCTAAAACTTTGCATGTAAATAGTCTTAATGAGGGGAAGTGCCTTTAACAGATGGGGAGTTGCAAAATTTTAAAGAAAAAAACCTCGGCAAACTTTGTAGGCATCTGCTAAGAATTTACTGATAGAATGGATAGATCCACCCTTTTTGTGAGATGGGGAACTAGGATTACTGTCCTCATCCTCAGCCTTGCTGTTTTATGGTTTCTAATAAGACAGAAGGTAATTGTAAGCAGCGGACTCTTAGCAACAAGTTGAAACCATTACTGACTTGTTATAACCTTCAGTAGTTGCTATGTATCTAACCTTTCTTGTTGGCAAATGAACAGTCCCATTTACATCAAAAATTACTATTCAAATATCAGAAAATGGAAGTTCACCTATAAAATGAATTTATTTGGTAACAAATAAGCCAAAATGGACAAACACAGGTTTATAGATATGGTGACGCTGGAGAAAATTTTCTTCCATGCCTACCATGAATGCATTTGCCTCATCCTTTGTGTTTCCAGAAGGCCTTTGAGTGTTTCCTGGAGTGGATGAAGACACATCACCTGCAGTCAAGAGAAATTCTTCCAATGGAGTCTCCAGGTGGTAGTGTCTGACTGGAGGGAATAAGTTTGTCCCCACAATGTACTGCATGCTGGTTCCTAGGCAGATGTTATTCTGTGTGCTGCCAGGAAACCCGAGCTGTGTTCCACTCACACCCTCCAGAAGTACCTGCATAACATCAGCAATCACACCAGTCTCTGGGCTCCCGCATGGATAAGGTAAGCCAGCGCATACAGATGTTTGGGTTTGCACAACCCAGGCACTCGGGTCACCTAATGCAGTGCTTACAAGCCTGGGCTGTCACTGACTCCGTTTCTGTCACTAAAAATGTGTTCATTATTTGCCTTCTGTCAGAAAAAAAAAAAAAAGCTCTTACTTATTTCAAGTGCTTGTGCTCATCTCAAAAGGAGTTTTGAATTTCCTGATGGGATCAGAGGTTGTGAAACTCTTTTCTGAAAACTCAGACCTCACTACACTAATTAAATCTTTCTTCCTATGTCTGTTCTTTAATAGACATTGAGTCATTAACCTCCCTCTCTCTTTTTCTTTTATAATGTGAAGAAAACCCTCCAGCCTCCAATGTAAAAGCATATTTATTCTTAAAACAATGATGAAAGGATCTTACTGTGTTCTTCAGTTGTGGCATAAAGAATGGTAATTTTGGATCTTTGTGGCATACTCAGATCTGCAAATTATTAAATTCTTTCACATTACTAATCATTTTGTTTTCATTTTTCACCTACTTATTTTAGCGTAACTTAGATGTCTGATGATGTCTTCATCCAGCATCATGTAAAGACTGGGTTCTTATATTTAGTGCTTTATGCAGGCACTTGGGAGAGGAGCAGCCTGTCTCCTTCTCTGCCTAACTCTATGTCCTGAAATGCCTTTGGTAATTCAGGGTACCATCCACTGTGTACTTATTGGCAGAGAACAGTCAGGGGGCTTAGCCAACAGGAGGCCATGGGAGTCTGTCCATGGTTGTACCATGGGGATCAAGATGGTCAAACCCTTGCCTGCATCCCCTGATGTCACAGTGCCTGTTCCGGCCTGTGACAAGCAGTGAGTCCTTCTCAGAAAGCTTTTGGTTTATAGGAAAGAGTCATCCAATGCATTGTAAGCTTTGCAAAAATAGTTGTAACAGAGGAAAAGACTCCTGTCTTTGCCAAGGCAGTTTGATTGACTTAGGCTGCCTTTTGCAGATTCTGGGGTTTCTGTGAGTCCATTTGACATAATATGTCAAAACAGTATATCCTAACATTGAGAGGTTTTTGCCATTTACCTCACAGCTCAGAATTTCATCTGACTTCTAATTTGCAGAAAAATTGGAAGTGATCTGAATGTAATTTAAAGCCACCTTGAGTACTGTGTTCAGTTTGGGGCCCCTCACTACAAGAAGGACATTGAGATGCTGGAGTCCGTTCAGAGAAGGGCGACAAAGCTGGTGAAGGGTCTGGAGAACAAATGTTATGAGGAGTGGCTGAGGGATCTGGTGTTGTTTAGCCTAAAGAAGAAAGAGGAGGCTGAGGGGACACCTGATCACTCTGTAGAATTACCTGAAAGGAGGTTGCAGGGAGGCAGGTGCTGGTCTGTTCTCCCAGGTAACTGGTGATAGAACAAGAGGAAATGGCCTCAAATTGCACCAGAGGCCGTTTAGATTAGATATTAGGAGAAACTTCTTCACTGAGAGAGTGGTCAGGCATTGGAATGGGCTGCCCAGGGAAGTGGTGGAGTCACCATCCCTGGAGGTGTTCAAGGAACGTGTAGACATGGGGCTTGAGGACATGGTCTAGTAGTGATAGTAGTCTTGGGTTGATGGTTGGAAGAGATGATCTAATAGGTCTTTTCCAACCTTAGTGATTCTGTGATTCTGTATTTTAAAACACAGCAACTGTTACAGTTATAGGTGCATACTAATTAGTGTTCAAGAGCATGACTTGAACTTGGTAATGTATTATAGTTAAACATTAAGTGACTGTATTTCAGGTTGATACCATCCTTTTAAAGTCATAAATATCTTTCTAGTTACTCTTACATATACAGAGTCATGGTACAGTCTAGCATCTAAGGACATGGATGGAAAAATGGTATTTTTGTGTCTATTCCCACTCCTGTATCATTCATGTACAGCTGAGCTATGGCACTGAAGCCTTTATTTCAACATATTGAAACTTATTTTTGTCCTCATGGGAAAATATTAACTGAGAAATATTTGGAGAATATATTTAATTTGCCAGCACAGTTGATGCATTCAGCAGGGCGATTCAATTGCGTTAAGAAGCCTGCAAGAGTACATCACGCTTGGCTCACACATAATATACAAAAGCAGTAAAAGCAACTGCTAGAAATTCTTGTCAAGTATTGAAAGATGCTATGTCAAAACAGTGTGAAAAATTCAAGGGCAAATTCCAACTTATATATGATTTTTCTTTCGTTTCTTTTATGGTACTTTGCAGTCCACGAGAATTTTCCTCTTGTCTTAGCTCCATATAAATTGGACTTTGAAATATTTATTAAATACCAGTAAATTAGGGGTAACTTCAATAAATGCACATGTTTTGGAAAGGGGAGAACAAATTCCAAAGCTCTGTATTATGCAGCTTGCAGGAAAGTCTAAGGTTGTCTGCTGGCAGCAGAAAACCACCACAGGATCCTACTTGATCACCACTGAGCACCTGATAGAGTATTTGGGAGGTTTTGAGGGGCAGATCATCTTGATGGTCCTTAGAAATGAAATTCAGGGTGCACAATCAAATGTGCTAAGTGCAGATTTGCCCAGTTTTGAGGAAACTTCTGTCTGTGGCATTGAACCTTCCTGGAAGATAAAAATGGGTAGAGAGGAAGAAAAGCAGAGAGAAGGAGGAGGAAATATTAAATACTGGGAATAGTGTGAATATTTAACATTTCCCTCCTATACTCCACACCCCCCGACCCCCCACCCCAACCTGTAGAGGTTTTTGAGACAGATTCCCCAAATTCTGCTTCTTCTGGAAGGACACTAAGTCACATATGGATCTCCAAGCTCTTCTTCATGGGCAGGTGGGCTCTTCAGGGACATCAACAGCACCCACCTGTGGATTATTGGGCCTTGAAGAGCTGATAGGATTAGGCTTTCTGCATTTATTTCTGCTGTACAATACAAAAATAAGTACAAGAAAGGTCAAATCCTTGTTTAGCTAAAACCATTTGAGATTCAAAGCAAACCCTGATGTTTCATGTGAGTGAATGGATAGAGTTTGATCCACATTATTTAAATCATCCCAAAAGAGAAGGTGCTCTCTGGATTCTATGTTTTGTTCTAATTATTTTTAATTCCACAAGGTTTATGGGGAATATATAAGACCGAAAATGGAAACAAATGTAAATTAGACAGGTCCTTGGGGTTTTGTTTTCTTTCATTTTAGGATTTGCAGAGGCCAAATTGTGTTGCAGGTAATCCCTTAATACAGTTGCTTTTGCTGGTCTTAAATTGATGACTCAATACTGATAGCACTCTAAGGCAGTGATAGATCAATACATGTGGGTCTTTTTCAGTGCCCTGCATTACTTCGTGTGATTTGTTTCTCTCTCGGATAGCCTATGACTAAGCCTCTTGTATTGAGTTTATTGCATGTCTACTTTGGCAGCTAAATAATTGAGAACTTTTCTAAAGGAAGAGAAATAAAACTTGAAAATATGTTATCTTCAAGGCTTCTTTTGGTTTGAAACTCTTCTGAGTTGCTGCAAATTTCTTTGGAACAAACCCTTTTACCTCAGTTAAAATATTATAGAAGTTAAAACTTTCAACCTGCCTGAAGAAAACTTTGCTCAGGAATATTTCCTGGTCTTTTTGTGACACGCTAGCAAGAATGACATGGCAAAAGCTGATAGCTGACTGGTAATGATGATCAATGAATCACAGTTATGAAGGGCAAGATGTTGCAGGGTAGAATATGATGCTTGTGGTCTACTGACAACGTCTAAACTGAAATATACCTGTGGAGAGATGGGTACCCAGGAGTCATCCCTTCTGGGCAAATAAATCATACCACTACGGTTGTTAGAACTAAATATTCAAGAGTGGAATGGGTCAGAGTAGTATAAACATCAGTGACAATTATAGCATCTAATTAGCATTTATTATGTTTGTATGCAGTACTGATAATAACATTTGCAGAGTTGGCCAGCTCTCATCTTATTAGGCACTATGAAGAACAATTCCAGCCCACTGCTCAAAAATGGTTTTAGTTTAGTTAAACAAGCTATTTACATTAATATTTACTGCTTTAAACAGTTAAAAGTCTAACAGAATGTTTCTTTTGACAAAGATGATGACAGATCTATAGCTGTGAAGAAAAGTGACTGTTAAGATACAACATTTTTTGCTGAAGAGTTGAGGGGAGGGCAAAGCTGACATACAACTCCTGTTTAAAAGTATGTGAGTCTTGTACAGAGCTCAGTGGGCAGAGTATCAAGGCAATGACGAGCTATCTGGTAGATGAGGAGGGATTTAGGGACTATCAGCTTCCCAAGATTAAAACTCACCTCATCTGAACTGGCAGCTGCTGAGTTTCTTTTCCCTTGTCCCAGTAACTGATCCCACTGTGATGTCACTTAAACGTCTCTCCAGTTTTAACAACTTGTTAAAAAAAAAAAAAAAAACAAAACAACCAACCAAAAAAAAAATGCTATAAAGAGCTGTTGACACCTCAGGGATATCTCTGGAAAACTTTTGTGTTTTGAAGCAGTTTTGCAGATGCAGTGTTAGAAAGACTTTGGCCTTCTCCACATGCTTTCTGCATTTTATTTACAAGAGATGCCTTTCATAGTAACATGATCATGTTTCAGAATGTTATTTTTTTCTTCTGCTTATTTCTTATTTGAAATTTACTTTTTCCAGTGCACTCCACAGGTATTATGTGGGTTACTCTGCTGTGTCACAAACTGCAGCCGTCTCTAATGTTTTTATAACACCTTCTTGGAATAAATTTTTCAATAGTCTTGCTTGTTAGATGGAGTGATATAATTCTTATTTATCATGGTATATATATTAGTATAACGCTACTATGGTTACAGTTGTATCTATATGAAGTACACCTCTGTCTGTAAAACAATGAAATATACGGATAAAATAACAGCTACAGCACCACCAAATTGTAGTCTTTTAACAATATTGGTGTAGTTGATGAGATAGCACTGCAGAAGAGGTTCAATTTGCTGGGAGGATGGAGATTGCACAGGCTTTTTCTTCCCATGATCAAGAGAAATTTATTCAGAGAATCGTGTTTTTCTTTTCTATGACTACATAAAAAGCCCAAAACCCAACAGTTTTTCAATAGGGAAGACATTTCCCATGTGGTACAAGCACAATCACAAGAAAAAGGGTCAGAGGACAGACGATGGGAGAGAAGGCAGCAGTGCAGTGCACGCATAAACCAGCACTGCCCCAAGGAGAAAGGACTCATCTACTCCCCAGCACCTGGTCCTGCCCTTACCCTGTGCCCTGTCTTACACCAGTTTGAGTCTTTGTGGCTGGGAGGTGAAGAGGATCTGGACACTCACTGGGCTGGGCAATGACTGCCCCATCTCCCTCCAGCATTAATTTTCAGCCATTTTCATTCCCCAGTGCAGATCAGGAGGAGCAGGTGGGTAGGGAAGGTGAGGACTCCTCTGGAGAGAAATTCTAGCTCGACCTATACCTCTAGCCATGGTCCAAGGCATCATCTGGCAGGTCTCCAATGAAGGAAGAACTTCAATTCTGTCAATGAAATGTCTAAAGTTTCAGAAAATGCAGTGTGTTTTCTTCTGTAGTCCAGTTTGTCCTCGCAGAAGTAGCAGCCTGGTCACAGAGACTCATAACTCACAACTGTCATTAGTAAAAGAAGAAAAGAACCTGTATGAGCTGGGTTTGTTTTCAGGAAGATTAAAAGATCAAAGTCAAACAAGAACAAGTATGAAATCTTCACATGAAAGTAACTTGCATGGCTTTCTGGTGGCTTGGGTGATCAACACAGGAGTTCTCTATATAGGTGCCAATACAGCAGAAGGCACCATGTGAGACATCATGGCCTTGGAGCTGTCAAAGCTTTAACAGTAATGTATTTTACCAGAACTTGGACAACATGCATCTACTACATACAGCAGGAACAAATGAAATAGTAAACGAGAGGTTTGTTGGTTTGTTTGTTGTTGTTGTTGGTTTTCTTTAAAGGAAGGTGATGTCATATCTCGAACTCTGATCTGTACCCAGGTTTTCTCCAGCTGAGGGTGAGAAAACAAGTTTGATTCTGTGAGACTAGTTGCTCTCTTATAATCTTGCAGCAAGGATATTCCCAGGAGATATTAATTCTCAGAACTGGGTGAAGAGGGGAATGGGGTGAAGAAGGTTTTGATGTAGCCCCTTTCTACTTTTAAATGAATAATTGTAAAAAACCCCTCATTTTCAGGTCTAACCTGTCTTCTCTCTATGCTCTTTACCAGATTTTGTGGGTGGCAAACTGTTCACTGAAAAGGTCTGCAATTTTTCCTAACCTTTGGGACTTTAAGCAAATAGAAATAACAGAGGCGTTAGCAGTTTGCAAGCATTTCTCCTGAAATGAAAATAAGCACTTTGGACACTCCTCTAGGATATTGCTTATATCACTGTTGGTTAGTCATATTTCTGTAATAAATGCCTTGAAAATACTACGTTTGCTTCTTAGTGCCAGGGAAAATATTCTCTGGTCTTCCATTTCTCTTTGGCATATGATATACAAAAGACCTATTCTCCTAAATTTAAATAAATAAACAGCAATTTTCTCCTTGCAAAACCATTCATTAAAAAAAAAGGTACTAATGCACTGGTGTTTACAGTTAGAACATCTTGTAGTAAATTAGATGTTTGTCTAGTGCAGTTTTGAATAAAATTTAGAATTACTTCTTTAATTAGTTAATTTGCATATTTAATTACAAGTCAGTCATACTGAATTCAACAAGATTTTCATGCCATAGACATATTACTGTCACAAATGTAGAAGAAATAAACCTTTCAATAATTTGAATGAAATAAGCAGGTTAACAAGCTCTTTTTATTTTTTAGAAATTTCACTTTTTTAAAAGAAATTGATTATTCATTCATCTAAAAATATTATAATGTTATTGAGAGAAAAAAATACAGACTACTCTTAAACTCAGTGGATACATATGTTAAATCCTTTTTCCTGCATATAATAAGGTTTCTACACATTTATATGACAGAAATGAACTCACAAGAGAAACATGCATCTTAGATTCTGTTGCTATATGTATTTTTTTTTTAATTCTTCTACCAGTTATTCTTTTATCTGATACTATATTCCCTCTTTTTCTTCTTCCTTTACATTAGTAAAGGTGGGTCCACAGACTATGAGATCTTGTCCCAACCTCCAGCCATGATGTGGTGTTGTTTTTATTAGTAGAATTGCTATTCAAAGGTATACTGATGCCAACCTTCTTACCAGAAATTTGTGGTGCAAGTTTCCGCACATTAGCACCAAGTTGAGAAAGCTTTCTTTTGGACAAGCTCACAAAAAGTATATGGTCTATTACTCATTTGCTCATTCTTGCATAATTTTTAATCTCTCTGGGATATAGAGACTGCCTCCCTAGCTACCTCCATAGCCATGTTCACCATCTGTCATCTAGAGGCTAGACTTTTGTTCCTGGCTTGCTAGCTCTGCTCTTCTTGAGCCTTGTCCTTTAATTAAAACCTTCTTCAGGCTTAAAATCCAGGGCAAGGATTAAAGTTATGCCATCAGTTGCAAGGTCACTCTCCTACTACTCACACAGTCTTCTGAAAGACCCAGACTCCCAAATAGGCTCTCTCATCAAAGCACTTACTAAACCATAGGGAAAATTCCCCCTGGATGGACGGCTCAGCTGAAGGGCATGATCACCCCTTGGTGTTCCTTCATGCTGCAGGTTTCTGAATTACAAATCCGTCCTCCCACCCATGGGCACATATTGCGGCCTTGACCTAGCCACAGAGCATGCTGCACATATTGCCCCATTTGACCCACAAGAGGTCTTTATGAGGGCAGTGATGGCTGCCAACCACCTCATTGTCTTACAGCAAATGCATTTTCATGGAAAAAGATGTAGTAAATCTATTTCTCTTAACAGTCTTCTTAATGCTTACATTGGCAAATGGCGTTTATTGTCCATTTACATTGAGCAAGATTGCATCAAGAAAAACCCTGCTTCCTGCCTTTCAGTTTAAACAGTCCATGAGATCCCAGATACTGTCAAGCTGCTGGAGAAAGAAGAGCATATAATGACATGAGTAAGTGTGTTAAACTACTGTGCTGCCAGAGTCGCTATGTCTGGGCTCCCAAGCGAGCTCTCAAGTATACACCTTGGCTGTCTCCTAACTCCATGCTGGCAAGAGGCTTGAGTACACACCAGTCCCAAATGCCCTGGTTTCCTCAGAAAATAAAGCCCTGAGACAGACAGGAGTCTTACTAAGGACACAGCTTGGCCTCAGTATGCATAATTGAAGGTGGCCTGGTCCACGGGACCTGCTGTGATGCACAGCTGGATGTTAGTTTGGGTCTTTTTCTTTTTCTCAAAGAAAGAGGTTGAGGAAAGCCCAATTCTCATCTGACACAAATCACTATGTCTTCACTGCGTCTGATGGGTCTCATTTAATTTAGCTAAGGATCTGGAATATTCTTTTGTTGCTGTAAAAGTAGTCTGCAGGATGGCTGTATCAAGATGGACACTTCATCTCTGCATCGGGTAGCAATGTATCATATAAAACGAGGGATAACACTTAATCATTAGACATTAGAAAAAGCATTGAATTTATGACTATTGAAAGAGGCAATAAATACAATGGCGTTTGACTTGGATTTCACAAAGAGTTAATTTTACTGCCTTTATATTCCTCTGATATATCTCTAAATGACATAGAAATACATTGTCCTTTAAGAAGCAAATAACATCAGCTTTAAATTCAAGAGTTTGTATAATATGATGAGGAAAGGCATGAGATTTATTATACTGTTTAAGCAGTAAAATGAACACCCACTTTCCCTCTAGTGTGCATGGTTTAATCTTCATGTGTCCTCTGTATCAGGATGAGCTCAGTGCATTTCGATAGCACCCAAGAATTTTCATCTAGGAAAAGGAATGTTGTTGTAGGTGATAACTTTATTTTCAGTTTTCAGATCTCTAGAAAAGCTAAAGTAATAATTAATGATCTTCTGGCTATTATTTTTAAATATAATGTTCTATTGATGTTTTAAGAACACTGATAAATACCAACTTCATGATCTGACAAATATCCTTCCAGTTCATTGTAAACTGACGTGTCAATAACAAGGAATAGTACATTAATATTTTGCAACTTTTTGCCATATGTTCATGTTTCAGTAGCATTTTTGCAAGGTATTTTGTGTATAGAGGATCCCATGACTTCTCACAAATGTGAAAATTTTAGCAGCTTTGAGAAATTAAAAAAATCTTTTCTTCACTCTGAGAAGCAGAGCACTGAGGAGAGATTTCAATGATTTTATAAGAAATTATTACTTTTTGAGTTGAGCATCCTGATTTCTTCAAGACGCTGTCCATATTTATGGAAGGTTCCTTTAAACCATTCACTGTGCTGATACCACTGTGCTAATTCACTTTTGAGACTTACTTTCGTATTAGAGAAAATGAGAAATTAATTGGCAGTAAAAAAAGAGAAGGATGGTAACTGGAAACTACTGAAAACAATGCAAAGCAGGAAGGCATAAATTAGCTGTAATTATTACAAGATTTAACTAAAATTTTTTAAATGTGTACTACTAGGGAAATATACTGCTGCTGTTTAACTTAGAAAGAAATCAACAGTGACTGCCAGTTAAATGAAAGTAAACAACATGAAGTTTAATCCTACCAAAAGAACACACCTGTTACCACCCCTCTCAGGTTCCTCTGAACTATGTACCACTCAATGCAGGCAAGAAAAATACATTATTTTAAACAATCTACACATGGAGATTGTGGCAGGATATGAACATTTGTCTCTGTATAATCACTCTATCAAATTTGTAATGATCTGTGAAATGAAAAAGCTGTGGGTTGTGCTCAAAAAATGCCGTGAATGCCTTGCATAACCCCCACTGTGCATTTCATATGAAGACCTGTGCATCATACTAAAAAACACACTCTCAAAAGAATCTACAACAACAACAAAAAGAAAGAATGCAAGGAGACTGATCTGTTTATTTCTTACACCTATTCTAATCCTCAGTCTGAGCTTCTGAGCCGGCTTCTATTTTAGTTTAGTTCATGTTCCAAAAGTTTTGCTCCTCTTTTTTTTTTTTTTCTCCCACTACCTGGATGAAATCTGCACATAAAAGTTAAAATACCAAGAAAAAAGCAACTGCATAAATTTCCCAGAATTTGCTTTGCAAAGCTGCTATTGTGGAAATACGGGCTTCTTGCTTTTTTTTTAAAACAGTGCACTAATTTTGTGCCATTTCACCATGGCAAAAAGGACAGTGTTTTGTACTTATGATCTAAACCTTCCATATCTATTGTGGAAAAGATCATTTACATGAAGCCAGAGAAAAATAATGAAACCTCTCCACCTGGCTACCAACGCTGTTAAGTTTTGTGGAAACAAATTGGAGGCAAGGTCTCAGGCAAGCAAACTTCAGTCAGATGCAGGGGAACCTGGCTGTTACTCCAGTAGGTCAGTGAGACCCCAAGGGTTCTTTACATGGCTGCGGATGAGACAGTATCAAATTTTACCACTCTGTAGAGGTATTGAGCTACTGCAGTTATCTCACTTTGGCTGCCAAGATGGAACCTCTTGAGATTTAACTTATGTTTATAAAATATCTACTTTTCTGAAAATAGGAAGGTGAACAAAAGGGACTAGGTCTGGTCTTTTATGATTGAAAACTGCCTTTTGCTACTTCTGATAATGTCAAAGAGCAAGGACAGGAAGAGGGTGAGGTTTTTGGGCATGATCCCAAAGAAGGTGACCATGGGAAGCGATGTGGGGCCCTGCCTGTGGCAGACCGTGATTGCGCCCGTTAGTATTAGCAGACATCCGTGTCAAGCTCTCCACAGGTCTAGACACTGCTTGTTTTTTCCAAAAGAAGTTACTCTTTCAAATGTTCTTTGTAAGAATAAAAGCTTCTGATTGAAACATCTAAAATTTCAGTCTTTGTGACTGGCAATAAGCAGGAAGGAAGGTGACACCATTTTTAAACTGTCTTAAATACACCTTTAAAGCACTTTCCCTTTTTATCATATAATTATGGACTCTTAACTCTTATTCAGCAACACCAATACTTTTCATATAAAGAGCAGGCTGTACTGATTGTGAACCAGTCCTTTTCTTGCCTTTTCTGCTCAGGTGAATCATGTACTTTCAGGTCTTCCATTTCTCACTGACTTAGTATACAACTACAAAATTATATGCTTTTGTAAAGAAGCTTATCCTCTGTGAATTACATGTTTAAAACATGAATTTTCAAAGTTTTGGTTTTAAGGACAGCCCCATGCTTAATTCTCCTAAAAATTTTCACCTCCTCCATGTTTTTTATGTACTCTCCAGAAGAAGAATTTGGTTCTGGGAATCACCTGGATTTGTTCTGGAGCCCAGAGTTGGCTGGAGAAGAGGATCTGTTTTGAGACAAAGCAATTGCCACACTGCTACAGCCTAACAGCCAAGCAACTGGGCTGCCAGTTTTGGTGGGGCACAAAAACTTTCAAGGTCTTTGAGGCACAGGCCAAAGAACTGTCAAAACAACATATATTGTGAATAAACAATTCTTTACTACTTCATTGGTAAATCCTTTATTATGATAGTAGTTTTGCCAAAGGACCAAAAAGTAGGGAAAATTAGGCAGCATTCTGAAGAACTTGAAAGTGAACTGAAATCTAGATAACATACAATTTTTATAGTAGTAATTAAGTCAGATGCTAGAATACCATAGCAGCAAGGTATTGCTCTTACACAGCACTTCTCTAGTGTGCATACTGGTTAGCATCTCAACTTTGTGT
Organism: Eurypyga helias; assembly: GCF_000690775.1. Classification (NCBI taxonomy): domain Eukaryota; kingdom Metazoa; phylum Chordata; class Aves; order Eurypygiformes; family Eurypygidae; genus Eurypyga; species Eurypyga helias. The sequence goes on from NW_010271196.1 coordinate 68,038, forward strand.
GCAAAAAGGAACAGGGATAATTGGAGCAATAAAGAACTACGAACCACAGTTAGGGTGAGCATTCAAATGCTTTGAAGAACATATAGGACATGGATATGGTTTATGAATATCAGGCTGGTGGTATCTGCAGCCCACACTGGAAAAGATTTCTGTTAGTTTTCTGCTCAGAGATCAGTCATAGAAACCAATATAAGGACAGAGAGGTGGTGCTGTGCATGGAGCAGAAACACTTTGCTGAGGAACTGATTAACCTGCTTCTGAATGCTGAGCTGGCTGGAGCCTGCTGCCTCCCCTCTGAGGGGCCAAACGATAGCACCCAGCAATCAGCCTACAAGTCAATTGGTAAAGTGATAAATCGGCAACATCAGCGAGAGTCAGCAGGGAGGAAAATCCATATAACTCCGTTGCTTTTTCTCAAACAGTAAAGAAATATAAAAGGGTTTTAAGCACCCCGTGTAGTGCTGAATAAAAAGTTTCATTGAGCATTATAATGACCGACTTCTTCAGTAGCAAAGCAGCAATCACCATTTGCGTGGAAAGGTGGGAGGAGCAGTGGACAAGCCATCCCGTTTGCCAAAGGAGGGGCTCCAATTTTTATGGGAGTGGAATTGAACATTAAGCAACTTTGAGACATCCAGCTCTGGATGCCATAAATATTGAAGTAACAGTGAGATGGAGACACATAATGCCTTGGGTCTGAAACCAGTGGAAACTTAAAGACTAGACATAATGTGGGCCAATGCTGAGCCTGAAGAATATTTTATCTTAGGCCGAGTGAGGACACATTAAGATTGGTTCATGAGGAAGATTTAAATGGAGCAAGGAGTAAAGAAGCTGAAGGGTAGAACATTAGTATTTTAACGTATACACTGTACTGTGTCTGCATAAGATCTGAGTTTGGTGTTGGCTACACTTTTATAAGGCTATAAATTTCTTAATTGGCACTTTCAGTAAGTTTCATTTGCTCATAAAGAAGTGCTTTTAGATCTGGACTCCCCAGTACAAATCACCTCCCTGTGGCCCCACAGCAGTGCTAGTGGCAATCTCAGCATATGTCAGCAGCACATTTTAAATGTATCTTCTGAGTGGATGATTTTCAGACCAAACAGCCCCTTCCCTCCTCCTTTCTCCTGAGCCTATGGAAAATGCATTAAAGTCTCTTGTCTTGAGATGTGCTGCTGTGTCTGCTGACTCCTGAAAGTGATTGAATTTGACTAGATTTTTCTGAGCCCTACAGGTCCGCAAAGCACTAAAAGTAATATGACTCCATATATTCGTATTTGGAGGCAGATTGGTATCCAGGGGCTACAGTTCCCATCTGTCTCATAGGAGGCAACATCAGGACCCTTCTCAGTTGGACCCAGAGCTGTTTTTCTGTCTGGTAACAGTGATGTGATTTTGCTTTCAGGGCAGAGAGAGGACCTTGTTGTAGCCAGACTCAGCCCAGTCTTCCAGGTCTTTTCATAGAGGGTGTGAGAGGGTCCTGCCGCAAGCACCATGGCTTTCCCCACATCTCTACACATCTCTCTTCAATCCCATACATGGACAGTGACCAGCTGGTGACTTTGGATCTGTGCTTGTTCTGTCACAGCACTCACGTAGCTGGATAGCTGAACACCTGTGTCATGTCTGTGCAACATGGGCCAGGGGAGAACTGCAATACTTTTTATTAAAAACCACAGGTACAGAAGTTTTCCCTTCCCCTGGGTTCATTTAAGGGTTGGTGGGAGCACTGCAGATCTTCCTCCTGTGCAGTCTTGCAGAGCAGAGCAATGCTGCAAGGGATTTTTGATGTCATAAGGAAGTGGACCCCAGTGATCTTGTGAAGTTCTCTTTCAGCATTTGTTACCAGCTAAGTCTCCTACTGGCCTAAATTTTCTCCTTCAACAGAAAGATCCCTGTAAGTTAAGTTCTGTTTAATATGTATGTTTTAACACAACACATATGCTTTCAATTTTTATAAAAATGTATTGGCATATTTATCCTATTTTACTTGCTTCATGGCTCTGTTCAAGTCAAAGTCTTTTTTCCAGAAGAAGGAAAGCTGCTCATATCATCATCTGCTTTATGCTAAAGCCGTTGGTTTTTTCTATTATATCTTGTCTCACTGACTCTTTGTGGGTGTGTGCAAATTTCATTTTCTAATGCACTAGTCCTGATGTGCTCTTATCTCCCTGCTCTGACATTCAGCTGCTCTGCTTCTCTGATATTTTTGCTGCTTTCATATTTATCAATTTTAAGTATACTCTTCTCCCTTTCCCTTTCTTTTGGCCATCTGAGTGACTGATCATTCTAGTTTTGATTACTGATATTTATGACTGGTTCTCTTCTAGAAGAAGGAGGAGAGAAATTTCTTCAGACTGCTGAACTCTGTGTTTGCCCCTCTGCTGATCTCCCAAAATCTGCATTAAGCGCCACAAAAAATCCTGAGTCCAGACCCATCTGGAGCCCTGCAAATTTTGCATTTGTTCACAGCTTACTCCATATCATGCCTCTCTCACTTTCCTATGCCCTTCTCTTTCACATGTCTTTTCCTATGCCTGCCTTTGAAATAGGAAGGGTATTGATAATACATGATATGAGTAGAAAAGAAAATCGATTAAATCAATTTTATTTCATTTTTTCCGAATGTGCCTGTACTTGAAATTAATTGGACTACTGAGGAAATATACAAGGACTGTGCATCTTTGTAACCTCTTAAAAAAAATAATAATAATAAAAATTAAAAAAAAAAAGAAATAAATGAGAACATTGCAGAGGGCATATTTATTTCAGTATTTACAGGCTCCCTCTTAATGAGATATGACATTTTAAAGCTTTTATTTGAGAAAACTCAGCACAGTGCTACAGGTATTTTTAGGTTGCTTATAAAATGCACTCCTATGAAAGCATGAATGTGCGTCTGTTAAACTCACTATGTACTGAAGGCTTGCTAAAAATTCAGCACCCTTGAAAAAGTACGAGGACTGGGGATTGAGCCCAGGGAAATGATACGGAGTTGCTCTCCTCAATGATCTTGGCACAGGTTACCTGGCCAAATAGTTTCCTGATTAAGATAAGCAGATGAAGAGGCTGCCTACTTATGCAGATCATCCATCTCTTCCAAGAGGGTTACAAGAGATTAAAATATTTTTGAATATTTTCACATCACAGCCTTAATCCTTTGTGTCATGGGCACAACGACAGAGAATCTCAACGGTTTTATAACGGTCACTGTAAACATAACTTTGTTGTCAACAGATAACCAGGGACAGAAACTAGCCTTTTAAATTACACCCTGGCACAATTAATATGTAAATGTATGGGATTGTGCTGTGTTGCAATTTCTCTCTGGCAGTTTTCGTAGTTTCTTCTGGCCTTCCCCTGCAAAAATCAAGCAAGTTCATTGCTTGCAATGGTAAATAGTCCTACTGAAGTCAGCTGGGACTGGTCAATGCAATTGCATAGGTTGTGTAACAAGTATTAATAAAACTGAAATCTGGAGCATTTATCGGGGTGGTTGGAGATTTATTTAACTTTTTACTGGGGGGTTTTACTGACCATTGGTATTTTCTGGCCTTTTATTTCAAAATGAGAGACCACTCAGTGGGGACAATATTTCAGAAGTAAGATTTGATTAGCAACATAAGATTATTGAAATGATGTTGTCCTCTATACTGCACAGTAGAATGTGATGCAGAGATGCTCCAACACCATGCCAACAGTAGCTGCTGCATCCAGAATCTGCAGAGCACAGCAGGAGCAGCTGCAGAGTTTGGTACTTCAGCAGTGCACAACCTCATGCCCCTAGCTCCTTGTCCTGGTGGCTTAGAAGCGAGTGGCCAGCTGAAGCTGGCCAGACAGGATCAAAACTGCTAGTTCTGCTGGGGCAGGTATCATACAGTGAGTGACACACATGGGGAGTCTGTGCCCAGAGCTCCTGAGATGCACTACTGAGAAAACCAGTGAATGGTTAAACCAGGCCATCTCTATACTCCTGTGGAGTGTAAGTTCAGTGTCTAAGAAATACTGAGATGCTAGAAAGCTCATTCTGTGCAGAAGTACCTTGGTTTTCACTGCGTTGGACAGCTGGGCTGCAAGAAAATGCCTAATCCTAATATTAGAATCATAGAATCATGGAATCATAGAATGGTTTGGGTTGCAATGGACCTTAAAGATCATCCAGTTCCAACCCCCCTGCCATGGGCAGGGACATCTTCCAGTAGACCAGGTTGCTCAAAGCCTCATCCAGCCTGGCCTTGAAGACATCCAGGGATGGGGCATCCACAACATCTTGTTATTAGAGAACAAGAGCAGGCTCCGTAGCATAGTAGTGAGCCTGCTTCCTTTTAAGTTGTAGAGGAGAGGACTCACCTATGTACAAACTTAGGTTTCCATTACTTTCCCCTTCAGGAAGAAGTTCATGTTCCTGTCTCCCAGAAAAAGACCTTCAGCTTCTGGGGAGCTGGATATCGGCCAGCCTGGACAGAAACTACTGTCTGCCCTTCCTGTTGAAAGGTACATGAGAGAATGCAACATCAGTTTGATTCCCAAGTGAGCAAAAACAAAGGTATAGTTCTGAGTGCTGTCTCACCGGGAGGGTGCAGAGCTGACAGAAGTCCCCAGCAGGGACAGAGGTCCTGAAAAGAGTATAGGAATGCTGCCCGGTTTTGTAGGGATGGGGGTCAGGAAGGCCAAGGTGCAGTGATGCAGTATCTGGACTTCTGTAAGGCCTCTGACACAGTCCCCCACAACATCCTTCTCTTTAAATTGGAGAGATAGGGATTTGATGGTTGGACTGTTCAGTGGATAAGAAATTACTTGGGTGGTTGCATCCAGAGGGTAGTGGTCAACAGCTCAGCGTCCAGATGGAGATTCGTGACAAGTGGTGTCCCTCAGAAATCTGTACTGGGACCAGTACTATTTAATAATCCTCATCAATGGCACAGAGAGTGGGATTGAGTGCACCCTCAGCATGTTTGCCAATGACACCAAACTGAGTGGTGTGGTTGACATGCTGAAAAGACTGGATGACCTGAACAGACTTTAGAACTGGGCCCATGTGAACCTCATGATGTTCAACAAGACCAAGTTCAAGGTCTTACACTTGGGTCGGGGCAACCTCTGGTATCAATATAGGATGGGAGATGAAGGGATCAACAGCAGCCCTGCCGAGAAGGATTTGGGGTGTTTGTGGATGACAAGCTCAACATGAGCCAGCGATGTGACCTTGCAGCTCAGAAAACCAACTGTACCCTGGGTTGTATAAGAAGCATAGCCAGCAGGTCAACGTAGGTCATTCTGTCCCTCTACTCTGCTCTGGTGAGACCCCCACCTAGAGTACTGCTTCTAGCTCTTGAGTCCTCAGCATGAGTAAGACACAGACCTGTTGGAGCAGGTCCAGAGGACAGCTACAGAAATTATCAGAGAGATGGAACATGTCTCCTATGAAGACAGGCTGAGAGAGTTGGCATTGTTCAGCTTGGAGAAGAGAAGGCTCCAGAGAGCACTTACTGCAGCCCTGTCCCTCTACTCTGCTCTGGTGAGACCCCCACCTAGAGTACTGCTTCTAGCTCTTGAGTCCTCAGCATGAGTAAGACACAGACCTGTTGGAGCAGGTCCAGAGGACAGCTACAGAAATTATCAGAGAGATGGAACATGTCTCCTATGAAGACAGGCTGAGAGAGTTGGCATTGTTCAGCTTGGAGAAGAGAAGGCTCCAGAGAGAACTTACTGCAGCCTTTCTGTTCCTAAAGGTGCCTTATATGAAAGATAGGAACAAACTATATCGTAGAGCCCACTATGATAGGAGAAAGGGTAATGATTTTAAATGAAAAGAAGGTAGATTTAGATAAGTTATAAGGAATAAATTTTTTATTATGAGGGTGGTGAGACACTGGAACAGGTTACCCAGAGGTTGTATATGTCCCATCCCTTGAAACATTCAAGGTTGGGTTGGACAGGCCTCTGAGCCACCTGATCTAGTTGGAAATGTCCCTGCTCATTGCGGGGCGGGTGGACTAAATGACCTTTTAATGTCCCTTCCAACCCAAACTATTCTGATTGACTGTACAATTCTATGAATTTACGTTTATGCTCTCAGGGCTCTGTATATATTATATATTGTTGTTATGTTATGTAAACCATGTAAGGACCTGAGTGTGGTTCCCAGAGCCTCATCACCACTCCCCTTCACATATTCTCCACCATGGAGCTTGAGGCACAGGTCTGGCAGGGGGTCAGTGCCAGTGCTTACAATAACACCCTGTCACTGCAGAGCCAGCCTTGTAGTCATGAGTTTCTTGAGAGCTCATGAAGAACTGGTCAAAATGTTGTACCTTCAAGGCTCTTTAAAGTGACACTGCAGGAAAGAAAGGTACCCCTGCCTCAGGAACCCAGTGCATGGGGCTGCATTTCTGCAGCTCTGAGGAAGGTGTTTTGAAATGAAAATAAGTTATGCTGCAGCCCAGACGTAACCAGTTCAGCCACATCCTTTACAGCATGACATCCTTTACAAGACCCCCTTGTGAGACGCCTTATGTTGCCTGTGTAAAATGCAGGGGGCTTTTCCAGAGCTATTGATTTGCCTGCACTCAACTATTTAGGTGTCCAGGTCCTGTGCTATTTCTGACCCTGGCCATCAACAAATCAGTTGCAAGGGATATAAAAAAGAAAATAAGTAAATTCTGAAATAAAGCCTTTTTAGAACTAATTAAAAAAATCCAACCAACCAACCAGCCAACCAAAAAAAAAGAAATCCTGTGAATTTAGGAACAAACCAAACCTTAAGGGAATTTAAATCTTTGCATACTGCAAACTGTGATAGATTGTGGTTTCTCATTAAGAAATGCCTGTTAGTAAAGCCCTATTCATATCCCATTTGCCATAAAGATTTCAGCAGATTAGAGTATTACCCTGTGGAAAGACATGCATTCGTTTGCATCTTCCTCCTTTTTTTTTTTCCTTCTCTGTGGTCTACCTCACTCCAGTAAAACCTCTGTCCCTTGAGCTTGGGAAATACAGGAAGGTTTCTAAAATGGGAATATTCTAGATGCTGGGCTGGAGTCAAGGGACAGAGACAGTCTTCACTTACTTAACACTTTTTTCCTACAGTAAAAAAGTAAGCAATTCATGAATCATACAAATGCTGGCAAAAATAAATACACTTGATCCAATAGTGATGAGCTCATTCCTTGCCATACCAACATAGGATCTTTTCAGCAGCTGCCTCCCTGCAAGCCTGGATCTGGTTGTCTGCAGGGATACAAGGTTTTCTGCAAGGCATGGTGACCTCCTTGGTGTGAGGTGTTGTGCAAGCAGATGTTGCTGGGAAATGCAGAATCTGCTCAGCATCCCAGGAGAAGCTACTGCGCTGGGGCAATGGAGATGGGGTTATGGCACAGGATGCCGCCTCAGTCTTGTCAGCAGGCCCCCAAAACTGCTCTTAACCCCAGAAAAATGTGATTGTGGGTGGCACTGTCACAGTGCTTTATAAAAGACAGTCCTGGGGATCTGAAGGAGGCTTTGACAATATTTCATTCAGGAATTCACAACATATTTTCTATCAAAATTTGAAGGGTGAAGGGAAAATGTTCAGGTGGCATTCCAGGAGAAGTGTGACATAGCTGCTTTTACATGTTAGCATGTATATGTTTTTTATTAACATGATATATATTTGGACCTAAACAATAGAAAGATATTAGTTACCATACTGTGCAACAGTGATTATTGTAATCCAGCAGCGTTACAATAATAATTCAAAAAGTGACTCAGAATAATAAAAAGAAAACCCTTCCCAAGACTTTATTGTTCCAGGAATTGATACAATCTTAATCCTCCTTTGGACAAACATGGCTGGTCACAATTTTTTGATTAAATATTTTGTTTGTTTAAAACTTTAGATTTGAAATGTCAGAGGCTGTGTACCAAATGGGAAGGAGACATACCCTCACAGCTGAATTTCAGCATACCAACAAATTGTTTAGCTTTTATGTTCAAAGTAACATCTCCAATTTTATCTCAATGCATCTTTTCAGAAGACATAAGTTGAAAGCAAGAAAAAAAATCCAGATCAAAATACTTTATTTAACTGAAAACATTTTATTTAGCTTCACCTCGTGAACCAAGAAACAATTCATTCAACTGTTCTGATGAAGGTGCTATTTTGCTAGAGTTAGAAATAACCTTACAACGTTTTCATTAAAGTAAGCCCAATTATTACATACGAATTGCATTAAATACCTAATTATCCAAATCCTCACTAAGACAAAATACATTATCCTCAGTTGACATAGGGGACAATGAAGACAGAAAAGTAATCTTAAGAGAAGGTTGCTCAGGACAAACGAGTCAGTCCCAGATCAGGAAACAATAACATTCCTGTTTTCACTCTCATGCTTTTATTCTTCAAGACTATGACATATCTCACACTGTTATACTGTCCCCCTCTTGAGGCCAAAAATAATGGAGTAAATTAATAGAGAGAAACCACAATAACAGGTAGAATGATGTTTCGTTACTTTCGTCTGTGCAGAGAGATTAAAAGCATTGCCAGAGAGCATCAGCACTATGCAAGAGAAGGTGACAGTAAAATTCTGTGAGACATTAAGAAATGATCTATACACGGAAAGCTTCAAAGTCACAAACGTTACTTTAAGCAGAATAAGAAGGATCAGGGGTTTTCGTTTTCTTTCAAGCCCCTGCTGAAAGTGGGAAAAAAACCTGTTTTAAGAGAGAAAATTTATTAACTTTACTATAGGCAAGAAAATTAAACTATCAGTGAGAGAGCAGAAGTAAGGGTCAGGTGAACTTACAAAAGTTCTAATAAGATGGTGTAATTAAGTAGCATTTCAGCGAACCTATTGATTCAATTTTTCACCAGGAGCCAGAGAGAAAAAAAAGAAGCAGCTCTCAATTTTCATCTCTCTGCATGAGTAGTTGTGTGCTTTCTAAATATTAATAAAGCACACATTGCAGTTAGTTTGATGTTGCATACTTTTTTAATGATGTTGGCCTCATACTTCTCAAAAAAAACTATATGTAATATGTTTAATATGTAAACTAGCATGAAAAAATACACATGGATGAAATTAATTGAATCAAAAAAGGAAAATAAAATTTATTTACATTTGGGTGCACAAAAGTTTCCACTCTTTCTGATAAATCAATATTTTAAAACCTACACAAGAAGGTTAAAAAATGTAAGCTATTCTTTTTTTGCAGAGTATCTGTAAGTAGGTAAGTGTAATGAATGTGTTGGTAAAAAGCATTTGACTGGCTACTTTTTCTCCTTGAAATTGCCGTGGTGTGGGAACCTCTTTGACACCTACGAGGCATTTTGTCTCAGGTACCCACCCAGCTTCCTCCTGGATCCAATGCAGAGAAATAGCCAACTCCATGGGGTGGCTTGTCCTATCCAAAGAAACCCATGTCTGAACTGTGAGGAAAGAGATGCTTTCTGAAGCGTCCCTCTTTCTTGATCATTTTGGGAAAAACTTAGATGTTCATCTTTTAATTTCTGATTGTCAGGAGTACTCCCTTGAAGAATGAAGACTTGAAGCTTAATGTAAACAATTGTATTTCCTCCTATAATCCCCAATTATAGAGTGATACTCTTCTTTTATAAAGATTGTGAAAAATTGACTTTGTTTTTAATAAGGGCAATGAATACAAAATAGATGGTACATATGAATGTTCATTAGTTTTAGTGTCTGAGACAATATTTCTAAAGTCATGATGTACAGGAATTTCCATTAGGAATTTTCAGTAGGAAATATTTAATCCTACAAATAATTGTGCCAGTATTTTTTTCTTTTCCACACAAGGCTTTATTCCTCCTCTGCCTTTTGAAATTCTTCAATATTATCATTACAGAAAATGCTAAGTGAATCATTCTGTTTTTTTCAAAATATCAACCACTTAAAACCAGAAAACAGAAGCTTTTTCACTACCAGTCCATCATCTTGTATAACCAAGGCAGTGGTGGTTTTGTTTAAAAGGTTGTCTAATCCAATTTCTAGAATTAAGTGACAAAGCAAGTGTAGTTAAGTTTTCACTCTTAACTTATGATTGTAAACTCCTTGGGAATGTTTAGTCAACTGTAAACACCATATATTAGTTTTCCATCAAGAAATTCTTTAGGTATACTAACAAATAAGCTAATTAAAATTTGATTAGATGCAAACAAAGAAAAATATCGATTAACTTACGTAAAAGTATCCTGAATCAAACATTTCTGGCACATTATGTCTGACAAAACCTACAGTGGACAAGTATGCAGAAGTTTGGTAAACAGTGAATCAGATTGTAAATAGCTATAGTGCTACCCTATATTAATTAACAATCATAATAGTGTTGCCTATTATACTTGATGTGTTTTATTTTTCAAAACATATATGGATGGAGGAAGGAATTTGATAAGAAAAGATGTAATCTAGAACCTTTTAGGTACTTCTGTAGCTGATGTATAGATAGCCAGTATAGGTGGGTAGTTAAACAATATCCTAAAGCTGTGGACCTACTTAATTATCTGTTATGAGCTACTCCTGATAATAAGAGATATTACAAAGGAAGAGAGAGTCTTTAGTTAACTTCTCCATTTCTCCTTGCCTTGTGGCAGTCTTTCTGAGGGATAGCCACAACAACCACCTGGTGACACTAGCTGGAAAGTATTGATGCTGCTCACTTTTTAAATAAAGGGGAGGCAGATTTTCAGCATATTTTTTCTGCCACTGCAAACGTTTTCATAGAACCAAAAGCAGAGACATTCTGTCACCTTAGCAGTTTCATCAAGAGCTTTGTAAATATAGTGAATTCCAGAGATGAGAAAATTTAACCTTGTAATTTATGCATCTGCATGAGCATGCAGTTCATGGCATCTCCAATCAAGAAGTGGTGCAGACAGGAGGCAGCAGTGCCAAATGTTGCAGAAGATTCCAGGAGGATTTCCATCCTGTTTTGTAAGCTGTGGATGGGATAAGGTGACATAAGAAAGCAACAGGGTCCTGACAAGTGAAAACTACCTGTTGTTGACAGTTTGTTAACTAGGTTGCTCAGAACCTGCATGGAAACTCAGCAGTTGGCTTGTTTAGTACAGGTGTAACAACTGAGTAGTTTGGAGATATCAGTCATGGCCTCTTACCAAAAGGAACATCTCAAACAAAAAGGTATTTTGTTTTTTCCCTTTTCCATTTATTTTATATGTGTAGAAATTTTAAATTTCATGATAGCAAGTGTTGTCAAATGACCTGTGGTCATCTCTGGTTTGGAAAGCTGTGAGGGGAAGTCATTCATCTCACCTGAACAACTGGACAATTAGCAGCAACAACAGCTTCAGAAAAATCTGTACTCACATTTTACTTCAGGGGTCTTAACTTAGAGGGGAGAATAAATGTTTATGTCATAAGCAAATATATTCAGACTGATGAAAGGAAAATAAACTATATATAATTATGATCTTATTTAAATTCTAATGATTTCACTTGACAAAGCAGATAATAATTTGAATTTTGGGATAGTTTCACACCTGGAATGCAAAAAGCTGAGGACCTATATAAGTGGTAAACAAGAACAACACTCCAGTTTTTGATACCTTGACTCAACTGTTCTTCTCCCATTTTTTCTGCATGCAGTGTGCACTCTAACTTAGACAGAATAGGAAAAGTTATGAAAAGTTTTCAACCATTTTTTTATGAACAATTTACTCAAATGTGGTAATTGTGGTGGCAGATGTCTTGATGTGAAAATCCTGACTCACCAGAATGGGACCTCTCAGCTATTCCACATGTGCTCCAAGCATATGCAAATTGTTAAGATTTTGTGGCTTTGTGGTGTTTGGTAGCTCATGATCCCGAATCTTTTAAGCCAGTGACCTATAGAAAATTCATATCAGTCTTGGGCTGTGATGAACACATCTTCAGTCAAGTGAGAAATTGCAGTATTCTGGCATGCAGTGGTCAGCATGGGTATGCAGTGTCATGGTATCAACATTGAACACCTCCCACAAGATTGCAGATCTGTAAAACAGGAGTTTATAACCAAATCAATAACCCACTAGTACCCAAACTAACAGTTCTCAGTTTCCTATGATTTTTTCTTATTGGAACTCAGGGTTTCTGTTTATTTGGGAATGAGAAAGACAAACTCCCCTTTTGCATTCATTGGCATTTAATAACACAGAAGTGCCTGAAGCAGCCTTTTCTTAGGCAGAACTATACAGGCTCACAGGACCGCCTTGTTTTCCCCAGCTGCCTGTTTCTATTACATTAGCAAGAACTGAATGTTTGTCAAACACATATGGGTGTACTCTCATATGCAGGCACACACACATGCTTTGTGATTGCTTTTTCTTTTGGAAAAGAGACAAAAAAAAAAAAAAAGGAGTAGAAATCAAGGCTAACTTTAAAACACCCAACCCAATCAAATCAATCAAATGAGAAACAGATAGGGAACCACAAGGAAGAGATCTGTTTCAGCGCTACACTCTGAACAACAACTGCCATTGTACTCAACAAAAGAAATGGGTCCTGTATATTTGTTATTAATTACATCATGTTTGATAGATACACTTAAGATTTAAAACTGGCATTAGACAAAATGGGGTTTTGTTTTAAAATAAATATGGATATGCTGATGCAAAATAAATATAAGCTTTAGCCTAGTAAATTAAACAGTGTCTGGGAATATACCTGGGCACTGGAACCTGATTGTTCCCTTCTCCTAGTCTGTGCAGTCTACCCCTGCCTCCTGACACACTACCAGCCTCTACCCAAGCAGCTGTTGGGGCCAACCTTATAGGTCTTTTCCATTTATTCTGCTTTTGCAGAGGAAGGGAATTTAATAGCTTTGACGTGGATTATTTTGTGCCCATTGATTAGAAAATGGCTCTGAACCTGTTTGATTTACTAGTATAGATATATATTCCTTTACATACATGCATTAAATTTTCCATGCATTGATGGGGCTTGGTTTACAACCTGTATTTGAGTTAAGACTGATTTAGCTTCATAGTAAATACGAGAACTTGGACTGGTGCAAAAAAACAATCAGAATCTAGTAGGTCAAGTTTTCCACTGATAACTCTAGAGCCTCAGAGAAATTCATGGGTGAGTTTCAAAATGTCCATGGTAGGTAATACTGTAGGAAAACAAAAGCTATTATTAGTTTTGTTTTATTTCATTCCACCGGTGTCTACACCGCTACTGGAAAAGGAGTAAAGTCTTCTTATGAGTAAGATTGGCATGCCTCAATTACCAGAGCCATACTCTATATGCCCTAGAAAGCTTACAAAATCAAGCTTGTCTACTGTGAAGACTATCAGGTCACAGGGGTAGCTGCAGGCATTGCCACAACCTGTGCTTCCAAGCACAAGCAATGTGATGTGCCAGACTTCAGCACATGGCTAATGTCCTTCCCAGCATGATGGGTAAGAACATGGGAGCCGCTCTCCAAATGGGACTAAAGACAAGAAGGTAGAGACAGAGCTTGCTACGCTATCTGCTTCCCTTGAACCCACTTCCAAGGTCTGGGCAAGGTCCCAAGCAACCTTCTTCAGTCTTACTTCAAGCTGTTGCAGCCAGGTGACATTTTGTAGACAAGCTTGCTCATTTGAAGTAGATTGAGCTGCCATTCTGTGTGCAGTATGGACTTAGCTATGTCCTTGGAGTGTCATGCCCACCTTTTCTGACATGTAAAGCTATGGAAAAAAAAATCCCAAGGGGGTTCTGAAGAACTCATAGTGAGCTTCAGTCTGCTGACAAAAAGCCTTTCCTGGTCACTTTTAAGGCATCACTTAGAAATATTTATTAGGTACCGAAAACAAAAAAAATAATGTTTTGGTATGTTTCCATTTTCTACCACAAATTTCCAATCAATTTTAAGTTTTTAGAGAAGGTTAATAATTTTTTTCCTAGTTCTTCTAATTGGCCATTGTTTTTAAAAAGATTTCATATTGCTGAACAGAAAACTGTGGTCTCCAGCATAAATGTAAGGGTGTTTACAAGTACAGAATCTCTCATGCCGGACAACTTGGAGAAGACATTGTCTGCATGCTGAATTACAACCTTTTCAGGGCATTTTTCATTTTCTAGTGAGATCAGTGGGAGCAATGGAACTTCTGGACTTTATAGGATCCTATCTTTTATTTTGAAAAAACATCCATGTTGTGATGTGGATCAGTTTTGCTGGACAAAAAGGTTGGTTACGTATATGATTGATGCCCCTAATTTGACTAATGTGTGGTTTATTCCGGGGTAATGTTTACATAAATTATAATAACTTTCCAAACATCTTGCATCTGTTGCTTACTTCCTTTGAGGATCTTCCACTTCCCTTCTGTTACAACACATAATTGGGAACAAATCAGC